>NC_080561.1:27153563-27453563 GCF_030253575.1 Rhododendron vialii
GATGATACTGTCACCATTGCTTAATTCATGAGCAAGCGCAAAAGATTCCCATTCTGTCCCTTGAAGTTGTCCATAAACATATGCAATGTTCCAGATTCTTGTGTTAGTCATCACTATAAAATGGTGCCTTTGTTCCTTTTTGGCTAACTCTTGCAGGGGCTAACTTAATTGCTAAGTTTATTATGATGAATCAAACACTTATTAGTTAGTTGAAAGCAAAAGTGACTAGAAATATAAGATGATAAAAGTTTAGCTAGTTGTACATGAGATCCACTGGAAAAATAAGTTGTTCAAAATACTGATACTAAAAAGGTGAGTTGTTTAAGTCGTAACATTTCTTTTTTTGTATTTTTTAGACTGTGTTTTTTTTATTTAAAATTCTAGCTGTGTTACGAATGTGGATGCCAGATGTCATTGGCAACCACCATGAAAGACAATTTATTCAACCACCTTAATGCCCCTGCTTAGGTTACAAGCTCTCGCTACAGAGCCCGGCAATAGTCCTGTGACTACGTCCGCCTTATAAAGGAGACGATGTTCGAACGTGCTACCGATGTGGGAAAAAGATTGTTAAGTAATAATCTCAATTACTATTTCCCAAACTAAAGTACTTCAATTACAAGTTTTTTTTAGGGAACTTAATGATTAGCAATCGAGTAAAACAAAGTACAGATTGAAGATTATTGCTTGCCATTATAGTTAGTATCAACTACGATGATTGCCAAAAATGAAATTTATCGGTTAGGAAGGAATAAATAAACCACAAACAACTATAAGAGAATCAAAGTAGAGTTGACGAAATAAGTGGTAGATATCAAATTAGATTCGGTAATTTATGAAAGGAAATTAAAACTACAATTCTAATAACATGGATACCTAAAAAACCGTGGTTGTGCCGTGCCCGTGCCACATTTAAAACGTGTCGTATCAGTGCTGTGCTAGTCTAAAAGCGTGCTCGTGCCGTCCCCATGCCACATTTAAACGTGTCGTGCCTGTGTTGAGCCTTGTCTAAAACCGTACCTGTACCATTCCTTGCCACATTTAACGTGTCGTGCCTGTGCTGAGCCTTGTCTAAAACAGTATCCGTACCATGCCTTGCCACATTTAAACGTGTCGTGCCCGTGTAATGCTGTGCCAGCCCAACCCGTTTGACACCTATAGTTGGAATATGGGATACTTAATCAATATCATAGGAAGGACTATTTAGCTTATGGTTCAAGAAAGCAGCAAAGGAAATTTTCCCTCTATGGTAGTAAATGTGGAAAGCTGATAGAACTGCGTGGGAGAAGGAGCACATGAAATAGCTTTGCAGTCATAATGTACGCGGACAATCTACTGATGGAAATGGATGTTGATTGGCTTCACCAATTATTCGCAATGTTTAGAAGGTGATATTGATGTTTCCGTTCCGAGCGAAAGAAGCAGCGGTTACCACATGAAATTGTTAAGGAAATAGGACAAAATATGGATTACCTCCCTATGGTTTCACCGTTTTGCAGATGACTTCCCTATAATTCAATAATGACCACTTTGCCTCTTTATGGTTTTGGAGTAAAGTGCAACTCTAACTCTGTTAATAGAAAATATTAAATGACTATAATACCCCCGTAATTTTTTTTTGTTTTTGGAATATGTCGTTGTAACAATCTTTTCTCAATGTTAGCTACATTGGATAACCCCCTCTCTCTTCTTCAATCTGATCTCGCCTTCACCAAGTTGATGACGCATTCCGCGCGTGGTGGTGATTGGCACCACACGCCTCCCTTCTCTCTGCTCATGCTGTCCACCCCTTGTTCGGATCACCTCGATTTTTATATTGCTGCTATCTCCTTGGAAAGACGAACATAACCGTATGTTGCAATTGAATTTTTGACCACTTTCGATTCTGGACAGTGCATCCATGGCAACCCGATTTCTCCCCTTTTTTTTCTCGAACACATAGTGAAAGATCTTCTCTCCACAGGTCCAGGATCTTTCACCCCTCACAAGTACAGTGTTATAGTTACTTACGTCCACCTGAGTGTTAATTGAGTTGATTTTGTGGGGTGGTGCGATGGCAATGGCTATGGTGGTGTCAGGTGTGTGCGGTGGTGGAATTGCAATTTGCAAGGTGGGGATGCGACTGGTGATGAAATTGAGTGGGTTAGGTTGGTAGATTTAGAAAACTGGTGATGACAATGATGAACCCTCGGTTAGGGTTTCATAGAAGTTTGGGGGACGAAGAAGAACCCTAATAAGGGTATATGATTGTCCTTTCATCACATTACTTTTGGAATAAATTTCAATTTTTCATGAAATAAATGCAATAAGGGCCTGTGAGGTATACATGCCGTTAGTTTGGACGAGATATTCAACTTTTGCACTTTACTCCAAAACTTTAAGGAGGCAAAGTGGTCATTATTGAATCATAGAGAGGTCATCTGCAAAATGGCTAAACCACATGGAGGTAATCCGTATTTTACCCAAGGAAATAAAAATGTGAGCACGACGAGCAGTTATAAGCAGCACGACGAGCAGTTATAGGCAGCAGAAGATATTATGGTATTTGGTTGCCTTTTCTTTTGTTTTTTTCCTTTCTTGTGTGTGGGGGGCTTGTGGATACAAATAACTGCTCAAATCATGGTCATATATATAGCACTAAAATAACATCAACTAATAGTAGCACTTAATTTTGCACAACCGTGTCATTGGTGGCGTTACCAATGTAGCAAATAAAATCTTGTATTCTTGGTGCAATTGTAGGACAAATGCAATTTTCTTAATTAATTAGCATCGTCTAATTTAGTACACTTCTAAGTAATGGGAAGCCATAAGAAATTACCGGGGTAGCTAACCGAAGATTATTATTATTATTTTTATCTATATAACACAATTGTTTCCATACAGAAATTGTTGCCTATTCAATTGAGCCCCTAGAATTTTGGGATATCTGTCACGTGTTCCCTGGAATTTAAGGATACACACATCTTCCCTCTATTTTCTAATTGATGACATGGAACTATTTTATTGACATGATTAATCTCTGATTAGGGTGTTGATTGCTCAATTTTTTTTGCTAATCTATACTCCCTCCGTCCCTTTTTAAGTGTCCTGCTTCGTAACTCCAACTTATTAAAAAGACATCATCATTACACCTTTCACATCAACTTTTTCCTTCACTTTCCCTACTCACCCATCATAATTACACTTTTACTCACTAACTTTTCAAAATAAAATCTACTTTTAGGGACATAATAGACAATACACCAACTTTTACCCCCTTAACTTTACAAAATGGACACTTATTAAGGGACAGTCCAAAATGGAATACTGGACACAAAAAAATGGACGGAGGGAGTACATTGTAGAGTGATCTTGGAAGCTAGAATTTTTTTCCTACTTTAATTGGTAGGGCTTGGTTTTGATTTCATAATTGCTGTGGTGATTGTATCTCAAAATTATAATTTTGACAAAAAAAAAAAAAAAACATCATTCGAACTTATGGACATAACATTCTGCTTAATTGCAGAACAATATTTTTCAGGTTAAAATTGATAAGTGCCCCCTTAGGTCAAATACTGAATTTGCTATTGTCTGGCATGATGCAATTTTCTGAAGTTTGTATGTGATGGATGAACTTGTTGGACGTGATGTAGATTGCGAGGAACTTTAATGGGCCTTCGCAACACTTTTATTTTTCAGAGATTTGGAAAATTGTGAGAGATGATGTCTATGTGTGATGTAATTAATAGAGGAAGATCAGCTTGATCTATTTATAGAATTGTGAGACAGAGAGTAAAGAACAAACTCCAACTCTTTCATATTTCTCTATTTAATTAACTCTTTATAATTTAAAAGAGAATTATTGTTTAATAATTATCCTTCTTTCTTTTAATTTGAAAAAAGATAATGATATAAAGAGAGAAAGCTAGTGAAGAATCATTTTTTTTTCAAGTAAAGAGGAGTGGAGTGGCTATCGTGCAAGCAAGCAAAGTATAATTAGAAAGTCAAAACGATTCTGCAACTTGGCCCCTTCAACTACTTAGGCGCAGGATAGAAGATGATGGAGCAGCAGGCCAATTCAACCACCACCTCTGGGCCGAAGCTCTGCTCGAGCATAGTCAGCCAACTTCGTGACTTTGCTTAGTTTCGAGCGTTGCAAAGGGATATAACCTTTCACTATCTAGGCGCCCTAGAAGGAGGGATCCCACGAAGTTCTTCCCCGAAGGTCAAGCCGTAGTCCCTGTCCCTGGGAGAAGTGGAAGGAGTTAGGAGGAGGGAACGCCCTTTGTCCTCAGATAAATAGGCGACTTCGCCTTCAATTTATATGATCGAGGGGTACCTTAATTTGATTGGTCAAACTTAATAATAAAAACTACATCATCTCCACACATTTCACCATACGATTGGGTCGTTCATTTAGTTTTGATTTTTGACCTATAGACACCCAGCAACATTTAATTGGCCAATTGTTGTGCCCCATTTGATTTCTGATAGTCTGAAAATTTAACATGCCTATAATGAGATTTGAAAGTACTACTAATATAGTTGTGTGTTCTTTATTTGTTGTTGACAACATGACTAGAGAAAGTATAAACATAACGGCGAAAATCCCAAAATTTCACTCAATTCAAAAAAGATTGTTTTTTACTATCTTTTTGTTCGTCTTCTATTAAAATTTTCAACTTCGGTCTTTTAATTTTTGAATTGATCTTCTCGTCGAGACAAATAATTAATCTATAAAATTTTGTCGAAAAGAATAAACAATATATTACTCCTTCTATTGTTAGAGTGTAAGTAGTACTAAACATCAATAATACTCATTGCAATGTGAAAGAAATTAATGTATGGAAATCACACCTTATTCTAAGGGTTCGATTGGATGCAGTTTTGGCTGGGTGTATTCCACCATACATCCGGTTCAGAGGTGATGGGATAGATTTAGTCAGCTTTGGCAACCCTATTTCCTCCTGTATTGTTCTCTCCCCCTTTTTTGCGCATACACCCCAATTCGGCGGAAGAGGTGCTATTTTATTGCTACCCTTGGACCGAGCGTTAGCTAATCCAGCGCAATACAGGTGCGATTCTTCCCTTTCTGTCCTCTCTAATCCCCCTCTTCTACTCCTCTTCGCTTTACATACATAGTCATAAAATATGGGGTTTTGTTGTGCGATTTTGAGGTGCGATTTTGGCGATTGTGGTGTGCGATTCTTTGTGCGATTTTGGTATGATTTACTCCTAGTTTTGATTGCGATTTTGTAGCTTTCGATTATGGTTTTGATTTTGGGCATTTAACCCAAAAATTAGGGCTTTGTTGCATGGACTACATTTTTCTGTGATTTTCGAAATCCTAATAAAAGTTTTGATTTGGGCCATGCATAACTATGGGTTCAAAGCTGATTTTTAATTTGGGGCTTGCATGCGTGGTGCTGCTTCTGTATGAACAACTGTGTGTGTGTGTGTTGAACTCAGTCCAGATTTACTTCCAGTTTGTGGAACTGCACTAAAATTGCAGGTTTACTTCCCATTTACTTTCGGTTTAATGCATTTTATGGTTAGGGTTTCGTGATTTTTGATTAGGGTTTCCAAATTAATGCCGTTTTTTTGATTTTTTGGTCAGGGTTTCCCGAATATGGTTAGGATTTCGATAGTGGTGAAATTGTATTTGTAAAAGAAATGATGAAATTGTCCCCCACAAATTATCTTGATTACAATATTATTAATTCGATAGGTTGTTAGAAATGGAAAAAATTGGTTAACATAGTTGAATGTGAAGTAATTTTCTAACATAGTATTAGCGTATTTGAATGCAGAGTAATTTTCTAACATAGTAGTAGTTGAAGTTCTAAATTGTTTTTAGGGTTGATGTTTGTGTAACTAAGTATGGGGCCATGCTTAAGTATTTGACAACTGTGAGGTAATATTGTAAGCAAGAACTTTGTAATGGTTGATGATGACATTGCCATGTATTCCTACTTTACTTTTGTTCACCCAATTTATAGCAAATATGGTTAAGTAATTGCAATTATATTGAATAACAAGTTATAGGTGATTCGGTACCCCTAATAGGGCGATGATGAAACAATTACAATGTAAATGAAGGTAGTACCTTGACGGGGTAACTTTTGTTTCAGCCATGAGTACCCTCGTGTTTTTTCTAATACTTTTCTGAGCCCAATGGACAGTATGCTAAACTGCACTTCAAACTATAGTTTTGGATATGGTTTTCTGTGCAGCTTTACTACTGCAGTTTGAATGAATGGACTGCTGCTGTATTTGTGTGTGTTTAAGTGCAGCTTTACCTTTATGCCATACATCTGTTTGGTTTAGAAGTCTGTTTTCTGCAGTTAGCATTATTCTGAGCCTAAGGACATATTTTTTTGACATGTATTGGTGGATATGGTCTGTCTATGACTAGCTTAGCTTTTTGTTTGTGGCTATGATGTTGTAAAAGCTGAGCCAAGTTTGATTTAGCATGCTATTTTCTGCTGTTATGGAAATGCAGAACCAATTTGGTGGCTATGATATGTTATGAGCTGAGCGAAGTGTGTGTGCAAATTTATTTGAGCCATATTGTGGCATATGTTGTCCTTTCAATGTTTGTGCTATTGTGAATTAGTGTGTGCAGGTGCAGATTTGGGCAAGGATGTAAATTTGGAGGAGGTTAAGAGGTGGTTTTCTGTTTGTGCGTGTGTGTGTAGTGTGTAGTGTATGCAAGTGTTTCTGCTGGTTTGCATGCTGTTTTATGCCTTCTATGGGTTTTGCTAGCAGTTTTCTGCAATTATGTGGGTTTAGCGTGCTGTGTGTGCTGCTGCATTTGGGGCTTTGTGTGTGTGTGTGTGTGTGTGTGGTGAAAAATAAACTAGTATTTGAAGGTCAGTTGAAAAAATTAATGGTAACTGCTGTAAGTTAAAATCTAAAACAAATGGTTGTATAGAAAATTGGTTATGCACTTTGGCAATGATGACAAAATTTTAAAAAGACACTTACGGAATTTAGGCGGGGCAACATAAGACAGCCAATTGGCAACTAATGTTGCCGCCTTAGTGCCTTAGTCATTTATCTAAGCCAAAAAAACATATGTACTTAGTTATTTGAAGTTTTCAGCTATGTACAAGGTTATGCAGTCTTTGGCATGTTTTAATTTCAGTGCGTGTGTGTGTGTCCAAAGGCAGTTTGGTTCTACCAACTGCAGGTTTTAGCATGTTGCTTGGTGTATATAGTTTGGCAGGGTTTTTGTTTCAAAAATTCTATGTTTTTGGTTCAAAAAAGTTCAGGTTTTTGGTACAATGTGTGCTACTGCTGCTGCTGTTATTGGACTGCTATTTTCAGCCATAAGCACTCATTTCATGCTCTTTTCTGGGTTTAACATCCTATTCTTTGTGCTGCTGCTGGTTTAGAATGCAGTTTTCTGAGTTGAGCATGTTATTTTCTGAGTTGAGCTGCTAGTTTAAACTGCTCATTTCATGCTCTTTTCTGCAATTTTGATGCTATTTTTTTGGATTAGCACGTTGTGTGTGATGCTGCTGCTTTTGGGGCTCTGGCTCTGTGTGTGTATTTGTTGAAAAAATAGACTACTATTTATTGGCTTTGATGAAACTTTTTTATAGGACACGTTCGGGACTTAGGCGGGCCAACATTTGAAGGTCAGTTGGCAACTAATGTTATAGCCTACTAGTGCCTAATGTTTGTGTCAAGAGCCAATTTTAGGGGATAATAGACACTTCAACACACGCACACAACTTGGGATCTATACAAATATCTCAGCTTGGTGTTACTATGCATTCCTATTTAAAAGCATTTATCTATGTTTTGGACTTGATATTTCAATAACATGTCAAGATAAAAAGTGTCATTCGGTGATTTTTGTTGGCCATAATCCTGGGATTTATACATCTTGGGAGGCCGCTCAAGTCCAAGTTAATGGATACTCGGGGAACATGAGAAAAGATACAATATGTTGGACGAAGTGGAAGAAGCATTGTTATAGTTTCATGAGGAGAAATACCGGCTCACTCAAATGCAGTCCGAACTAAATATAAATCAAGTGGCAGTGCTTCCACATCCCCAAGTGCATTGGAAGTTAATCATCAAATGAGTCGAACATTTTACTTTCTTGTACGTAATCTTTTTCTTAGGTTTCGTAATTTGTATTCTGTTCGCACATGTATTTGATTCCGAATGAAGATGTAAGTATATTTTCAATATTATGGAAGTGGACAAAATGTTTAAGAGAAAACATAGATAACATTTGATTTATCTTATTGGACTTTCCTACAAAGTTCATTAGCTTATTTAGTAGTACAAAATTTAAAGGCACTACATTTCATAACACACATAAAAGAAAATGAAGAAAAGAAATCACAGGGAATAGATTGCATAAACGAAGGAGCTTGCGAACACCATGGCTAGCACTCATTGTCTTCCGCCATCTCCACTTATGAAATTTAACAATCTTTTTTTTTTTTTTTGTAAGAAATAATTTGGACTTGGAATGAATGAAGGATGGAGCCATGCCTCCTATTTAAAAGGAAATTGGAAACTAGACATTCAACAAATAAAGTTAGATAGGCCAACAATTCAACAAAAAAAAAAATGCTTAGTTACTAACCATTCATAAGAAGAAAATTGGGTATGCCAACAATTCCAACAAAAAAAGAAGAAGCTTACTAACCATTCAAAATAAGAAATTTGGATACTCACCATTCAACAAAGAAAATAAGGTATAAAATAAATTAACATTTTACATTTCATAATAAACAAAATAACAAAAATATAATAAAGCACTTAAAAAAATGAATTTTTATATTAAATAATATATTTAATTTTTATATTAATTAACTAAATTATTATTGATTATTTGTGAACAAAATTAATCAAAGTTGGAGGCCAAGTCATTATATAGTTAAAATCAAATAAATAATCTAATTTTAACACTGCCCAAGGGCAAATAAGTCATTTGACAGCTTTTTACATCATACATTCTTCCTGATACACCAAATTTATCTTCCATCCAAACCAAGTATTAATTTATCCCCCTTCTCTAATACATCATCCAAACCGTCTACTTTTTTAATACACCCTCTATAAATGTTACATTAATGTAAGTTCTCCCTTCTTAACTAACACTCCTTACTATCTTATTTCCCTTCATAAATAATACACCCAAAACTTATACCGCATCCAATTGAGGCCTAAGGGTGTACTAATCGTTGGCTGGGTGTGTGTGAGTAAATTGTGCGTGTAATGGGAAGGGTGGTTCATTCAGTTTTCCGGGAAAGGGTTTTCCAAGAAAGCTACACTCCACCGGAGTACCCTCTGTCTATGTCCAGTCCAGTCCACATGAGAGTACTCCACACTACAAAAAAAAAAAAGGAACCAAAACAAAACACGACTCCGAAGCCCCCTTTCCTTCCTGTTTCCACTTAAGCACATAATCATTTCCACTATTGGAGGAGCTTCATAGACGACAGTGACATATATAATTTAGTCAACCACACACACACACGCATTTAGAAAAAAATAGAAGTGCAACGTATGGATCACATAGTGTTACATCACGCCAGATCGACCACTATGTATGTAAGGATTTCATCGAGCACCTACATGATCATGACTGAAGCCAAGATCTCACCATGTGTAGGTTGACCGAAGCTAAGCTCTCACTCGTGTACATGCAGTTGCTACTCCAGGAATCTGTGAGCATGGGGTCATTTACAATTTGAATATCAGGTACAATATTATCAAGAAAATACTCCAACATTGATACTAATAATAATGAGTACTAACCTATTTGCAACAAACTACACATCAAAAGCTCGGCTAAACTTTTCACCCCATAAGCCAAAAATATACTATCACACAACAAATACTTATACGGTTCTTTTCAATTTTCAAAAAAGCATGCAACTATATGAGCTTCTTCTCTTGGCCTGGATAAAATCTTTATTATGGAGGTTTTGTAAATAAAAGTTTACAAAGCTCAATCTTGGCCGTCCGGATTAAAAACAATCTATTCACATGAATAGATTAATTTTAATCTGTGTCGTCCAATGTCAAAACGGACGACTGAGATTGTTCAGCTCCATAAAGAACCGCTTTACAGCGGCCTCCGTGAATAACTATATCTACTTCTCCTGCATGCTGTGGTCGCATTAATGGGAAAAAGCAATGCTTAATTACTTTACATGCAAGTAAGAAAAGGAATATGCCCCATGAACATTTATAAAGCTAAAACGAAAATTTAGTAGCTAGGTCAAGGTCTTCAAATGAGTTCTATTTGCAAAAATATTATTATTAAAAACTTGTGTCCAAGAACATAGATGAGATCATGAGAACGACCAAGAACGAGGCTCGCGACAACACGTTTTGGACATATATACACCACAGAATTGTTTTTTTGAATGGCAAAAATAAAATAAAATAAAATTTTACTATTAATCAACTGTGAGGAGATACACCACAGAACACTAAATATTCGTGGGGTCATTAAGTAAATAACATAAATTTTCAATATACATAAATTTCCGTAAAACCCATTTTACTAAAACTTCTTAAAAAATAAGTACTTATTTTCAATTTTTAAGCTTAACAATAATGTGCTTACGAAAATAATTTTTATTTTTTTTGCATCGTTTAAAAGATCTCATCGAGATCTTTCAAATTAAAATCCATTTTGCATATTTTTACTCCCTCCGTCTCTATTTAATTGTCCACTACGATTTTGCGTACATTTTCAACAGCTTATATCTCTCGATATATTGCTAAAAATATGCAATATGAATCTTATTTGATAGATCTCAATTTTTTTTTTATAAGAAAATGATTTCAAAAAACAGAAAACATAATATACGTTGAGAGTTATAAGCTATTGAAAATGCACGCAAAACCGTAGTGAATAATTCATTATTTTTAAGCTTGAAAATTGCAAAAAATAATAATTTGAAAATAAGTACTTTTTTGAGAAAGTGAAACGGACTAGCCCCACAGTCCTAACCATGCCGTTACCACTGCTGATGTGGACAATCTTAAGATTATGTGCATCCGTATAGGCGGCTATGAGCTTTGTTCAATCAAGTCCGAGTTTCCACCCCAAAATCAATTCATCGTTGATAATCAATCACATATACGTCTACACATATAAACGTACTCGTCTTATCTAGCCACGTATTTACGTACATATTAGTTACTGTAATTTTTTTGAACTGAGCATGTGAGTAATTTGATTAGGGTATCCTATATATATATATATATATATATATATATATATATATATATATATATATATATATATATATATATTTTGTAACGAAGAGTGTCTCAGTGAACTGAACTAATTTCTACAATTTATCCTATAGCTCTTTTATGTGTTTGCGTAAGGCGAGGTGAACCCCGAAACAAATCTATATTAAAAGAAATCGACCCTGTGACCTTAAGATGGTAGTTCTGTGGTCGAGATAATTCGATTAACCACCGCAAGAAACCCTTCGGTTTGGTTTTTTGTTCATGAGTCACTCACAGATATGCAAAGTAGTTAAATACTCAAAAAATATGTACGTAATCGACGACTTTGGAGAGGAATTCAAACTCAACAGTGAGAAATTCAAATCTTTCCAGAAACGCGTCTTCCACATAGCAACTTCTCCCGATCTTCATCCCGACACAACCCCACCTCTCATCATCAAATCTACTCAGCAGGTCCGCGTCAAAATCTCTCTGTCTCGGCATTTTCTATTTCTTCCACACCCTTAGGTGTGGCTTACTACTATTTTTGCACACTTTTTTAATAACTCATTAGTGGGGCTAACTTATGTGCACCTTGACCGATCTTGAAACCAATCACTATGCACTTTCGGAGATTCCAATTAAAATCAAAACAAAACTCTATACGAACTAGCCCCAATTGATACGAACTAAGAACAAAACTCTATACGAACTAGCCCCAATTGATACGAACTTGAGAGCTTAGGAAGAGCAAACCCGCAAGTCTTAACCCTTTAACCACTTGCCAATCGTTCTATTTTTATACACTCGTACTCCATCTTTACGCGGTTGGTTCGTTAGTTTGAAATTCAGTTGTAGAATATTCACTAGATATCCTAGTTTATTGAAAATTTATAGTACTTACCAAAAGCATAAACCCAGTTCACTTGTGACTTGATGCTTAAGTTTGATATTTTTTTCATTTTTTTTGAAAAGTTATTGTTCATTCTTTGTGCCTTGACTTCTGTGATTTACGCGTCAGTTCATAGTTAGGTTCCTTGTATTTTCCCCTGTACCTGTGTCATTTTAGTTTTCCCTATAAATAGAGTGAAGTTGAGCGATTATACGTTACCTGGTTTTAGATTGTGGGGGTTTTCCAGTTTCTATAAATAGAGTGAAGTTGAGCGATTATACGTTACCTGGTTTTGGATTGTGGGGGTTTTCCAGTTTCTATAAATAGAGTGGTAATCATTCAGTTGTTGGGCTTTTTGCGGGTACTGAAACGGGTTTAGTTTCTCTGTAGTCTATAGACAGTGGAAGGTGGGGTTTCCTTGTGTTTAGTTTTGGGGAGTTATTGGAAGTTTAGCTTTTGACTTTGGTATATAATAAGTATTGGGTGTTTGGATTTTGATGGTACCGAAACGACCTTTTGGTGATAAGGAGGACGATGTCGGGTCCGATGTTCCAAGACAGGAGTCCAAACGCCAAATTCGGTTTGCAGCGTGAGTGGATTTTCTACACCAGTGTCCTATTTTTTGTGTCTTATTAGTTGTTCTGTTGGTTTTGGTTTTGATGTGGGGACTGGTGTTTGAGCAGTTTCGTCGGCGATGCGATGAGAGAACTTTCGTTGCACGAATTTGCAACACAATTGGAACCTGTGCTGCGCACTGTGGTGGGTTGAATCTCCCCCCTTTTTTTTTTGGCAATGCAAGGTGCCCCGGGCCAGCTTGCGCCCCTTGTTAGTGTCTATCTATATGACTTTAGTACCCTTGAAGAGACGTTTCTTTTTTGTCCTGTTTTTAACCAACTGTTGCAAAATTTTCTTCATTATACACATGGCAAGTAACAAACCTTCTAGTTTGACAGATGAAAATCATAGTAACTACTTAGATGCAACTTAATTAACTCCTCTTTTAGTTATGTTGGTTGAATCTGTTCTCAGATATGTGATTGGAATGACTGGCATCCTTGCTATTGAAGGACTTCTGTTATGAGATCGCTATGCTCAGTATTCCCGTATTCTTTTTTTGATAGGTGAGGGAGGAAGTGGAGCGCGCAATTGTATCCGCGTTTCACCCGTCTTCAAGGTAAGCTTTTCGTGTATAGTGTTTTCACTTTTCAGGCCAACATCAGTGCCTCAGGCCTTTGATTTTTTTTATTTTTTTATTGTTCTATTAGTAAAGGAGTTACGGCAAGTGTGATTTTGGTTTTTGTGGTTTTCTGGCTGGATTATGATGTTGATTTGCCCAAGTCAATCAAGATCTTCTGTCCTGGTTCTTCTTAGCTATGGTCCACTTTTTTTTATTTAAACTTGTTTCCGTTCTTTATTTTCTCGATGAACCTTCTAATATATCATTTTAACTTTTCAGGACATCATTAAACCAATCTGAATCATCTAAAGCAAGGGTTTGGCAATTGCATTTTGTCAATAAGTTTAGGTCTACCCTTTTCACAGGCTGCAAGATAGAATCTGAGGATCATAATCCCGTTAAGATAGTTATCCGTGATTCTGTTTCCGGGGAGGTTATATCATCCGGCCCTCTTTCTTCACTTAGAATTGAAATTGTAGTGCTTAACGGTGATTTTGGGGCTGATTATCAAGAGGATTGGACTGAGCAGGAGTTCAATGCGAATCTTGTGCGTGAAAGAGAGGGCAAAAGGCCATTGGTGACTGGGGAGTTGGTTATTACATTGAGAGACGGGGTTGGTTATGTTGGTGATGTCAGCTTTACTGATAATTCGAGCTGGATAAGAAGTCGAAAGTTTAGGTTAGGAGCAAGACCTGTTCAAAGCAAGTCCCCTGAAGTAAGAATTAGAGAGGCAAGAAGTGAAGCCTTCGTAGTGAAAGATCATCGCGGAGAGGGTAAGTCCTTTCATACACCTTTTCCTCTCTATTTTCTTGAATAGCTAGAAAAAGGTTCATTTGGATAATCAACGATGATGGAACTCCTACCATCTACGTTATGAAGTGCTTGGGGGAAATCATGATTGCATAACCACTTCATCCAAATAATTTCACTCTCTTTTCGAATATGAAAAAGATCGCTCTGGTACCTTTTTAATTTTTTTTGCCCCCTCATCCTCTATCGACGCTCTCCTACTAAAGCTCTATTTTTTTTTATGAATTAATCAACTATGAAATTGCAACAACAGTATTTGCGACAAAAATTTCATGACTGAGAGATGTGGATAGCTAGTAGCCATGGTTATAATTTCATGACTGAGAGATGATTTTGCTCACTCAGCATATAAGAAGCATCATCCTCCAAACTTGAATGATGAAGTATGGCGGTTAGAGAAGATATCAAAAGGTGGAACATACCATAAAGCATTACGTGGCAAAGGAATTACCACAGTCGAGCAATTCCTTCAGTCATATTCTGCTGACCCTTCTTCACTACGCCTCGTAAGAGAATAAATCTCTTTATCTTAATTTTCTTCCCCTCAGCTACTTCAAATCCTTAAATTTATTAAAAATGGTTGTTTGGCAATCCACTTTACCCCCTACTGTGGAAACTGTAGGTACTTGGTGGGATGTCAAATAAGATATGGGAGACGGTCACAAAACATGCTACTGCTTGTGTTTTAGACGATAAGTTGTACATATACTATAAGGATGGAGAAAGGATTGGGGTTGTGTTCAATTCCATCTTCAGAGTTGTAGGAGCAACCTTTGATGGCCAGAGTTACCAGTCTCTGGATTTGCTCAATGAATTTCAGATGGTGCGTCTTCCTAACCTGATATGTATCTGAATCACAACTAAACTCCGGTTTCTCCAAAATCCTCTCTTAATGGATCTCTGCTTTTAATGTTACTGTTGTTCTGGTTGCTTGAATTATGCATGCATATGTAAAGCATACCTGAAAATCAATGTTCTAAAAGTCGCTAGGCACTAGTAAGGTGGTCAGCCACCTTCGAGCGATTAATCGGATTAATCGGTGCATATTAATTAGTAATCGGCAATTAATCGTTAGTCGGACCTAATCGGATAGGCCCCTCCAGCGATTAATGGCCGATTAATTCCTTGTTTTAGAACATTGCTGAAAATGCTGCCTTCATCAAAATTTCACAATCAACATCAGCGGAACGAGCAATGAGGTTTCTTGCTAATTTTACTGTTCTATTTTCCATTTCCATCTTAGATTGTGTGAATACAGTCTTTGCCTACTTCAAAATCCAAGATCTCTCAAAATTGCATTGAATGAATCCTATTCTTGCGTTCGGAATACCAAAAAATTCCAGGATCCATAGTTTCTCGCAACATGCAATGTTCGAGGCAGCATACTGTTTGTTTCTTCTACAAACTGGCAGAAAATGTACCTAAAAAGAAGAAAGATAAACAAAGAGTTATTCTTACATCACTTGCAGATGAGGGGTAGTTGCTGCTCCTTGATGACTTTTTGGCTAAGTTATAATCTTGCACTAGGGTCTTTAGTTGCATTCTGATTGAGATGAACTTCCTTGTCCCTTTAGCAGGGTTTGGTAGAAAATTTGAAGAGGCATGCTTACAAAAATTTGCATGCGTTGGTTCTGCTTGATGCTCCACCAGCGATTGGACCTGCAATGCTACCATCAAGCCTACTAGCTGAACACTATAGCAGTTCAAGTTCACAGCTGCAGGATGTTAACTTCCCAGTGGTGCAGCAAGGTATGAAATAATCGTTTTGTTTTCCATTTTCTGTTTTTGCTTTTGGTCTTTGCTGGCGTTGGATATGTTAATAGGTAGCTTATTGCTAGGAATTCCTTTCTTGGGTGAAAAATGGAAATTCACTCTCATTTCCCTAACAAATGTCATTTGATGCGGATGAAGCTATTTGTACTGAAAAGTAGACCATGTAGATTCTAATCCTTCCCCACTTTGATAGGGTGGACAATAATCACTGACAACTATTAACACCAGTAATGACTTCAACCATCAAGGAACTGTCAAAGAATGAAATAGATCTTATATCGTCTATCTAAAGTCTTATGTCCCAATTGGCACAAAAAGACGTCTATTCGTTTGCAATCTTCAGGTGGCTTACATTCTCATTTTTCAGTTCATTTGCAGCCTATCCCTGTTGCGCTGTATTGGTCCCCTGTATTATATACTGCTTCTTTTGCTTAAAATTTGATCTCACATACTTTACTTTCACCTCAAGGTGTTTGGTTATAGTTTTCAAGTTCTCAGCTAATTTATTGTCCCCATAAAAACTTAAATCTGAGGTGAAAGGCTAACTTTTTAAAACTGGGAATTTAGGTGATTTCTATAAGCTAGCTACCAACAACAATTTTTTATGGTTCTATCTTCCATTTCATTTGCCATTTCCTGTCTATAGCTTCCAAAGTGCTCAACAGTACTCTTTTTCAGATCAGATGGAGATGCAACTGCCTTCCAGTCATATGGCTACGGCAATTTCGCCGTCATATAGTTACAATGTCCAGTATGACAGTCAACCAGAAGATTCCGTGACACAACTTTCTTACCCCATGCAACTTTCGTCTCCAACATTACAAAACAGTTTTAAGGCAACGGATTCTTATGGCGGATCGTATGACGTAGGAAACGGTTGGGCTCCAGTCATGCAGATTACTCATCTAACTGCTGATGACAATTCTCAGGTAGGAACATCAACTTGGCAAGGGAATGGATTTTTATTTTCTCCGGTTGACAATACTGTAGAAATTGCTGCTTCTAATGTTGGCATCCGTATTTCGATGGATGGGAAACCTAAGTCAAGGTGGTGTACAATTCGTGCTGCTGTAAAGTGGGTAATTTCTGTTAGGCGGGATGCGGCTGCTAAAAGAATGGAAAGGCTTTTTTCACCAGAATTTGTTGATTATTATAGTTTTTGAGCAATTTTTCTCAAAAAGTTGCTTGTACACGTCTTATTGAAATTAGTGATCTCATGATTATATAATGTAAATTAGGCTGGATGTGGCTGAAGACAATAACGCCAGCCCATTTCTTTCTTAGGAGTTAACCTTTTCCTATGTGTTCGGTCAGGTTAGAGGCTAAAATGCCCTTGCTACTGTGTCTGTACTGAAAGTGCAAATTCAGTGCCTGTACAAATCTCTGTGGTCCACGAGATCCACAGTCAAATTGTAAATTCTATGTGAAATTCTGATAGCAACAAAGATTGTGAATTAAGTCAATTGTGTAAAACAAGTTTCTACATCAAATAGCCTATGGGCTCTCGTATGGCACTTCCGTAATCCTTTCAATTAGCCCCACGAGGGGCGGAGTTGGGTTTTAACCCTATGTGGACTAACATAATAACACTCTGCTAACCCCGCTGATGTATACAATATTGATCCAAAAAAAAAGAAAGCAGATTTCCTCCTGCCCAAGTAGGAGGAGTTTCTTCAACCTTGGACACATGGTAACTTTTCATTGGCCCAAGCCCCTTTCTCCATAAAATCCCAATTTTAATCTACCTAGCTTCTACCTAATAGAAGTTAACTCAACCCATATTCCACCGGTAATTAATCATTATCATCGTTAACTCCAACAATTCAATGTCACTAGGAATAGATTACCCTATAAACCTATCATTATGGATTCTAGCATGAGTAAAGAAATCAATTCAAGCTGGGTCTCTAAAACTAAACCCTAATCATAATAGCAGCAGATTGACCGAATCACTTTGAAAAAACTAAGTAGTTACGCTTGCTATTGTTCATCAGGGAATAAATCCTAAGGTCAGACAATCTTTCTTTGTCTGAAAATATAACAAAGAAAAATCCAATAAACTCAATGAAAAACATAAAACCAACACAACCCAACAGGTGAACGCCAACGGGAAGCCTTTAATAGTAAAAAAAATGGAATAGCTACTTTGGACGTTCAATCAAATTCAAAAAAGTTCGGAACAAATATGTCATTGTCGTTTGAATTCCAACGATGTCACGCTGCAATTGAAGATTATTCTCATCGGCATAGATCAGGAAATTGATATCGGTAATTCATTTTGCAGTGTGCAAGAAGTTGGCCTATGATTCATCGAATAACAAGATTATGCAATTTGATTGATTCTTGTGAGATAAGGGGACGGTTGATAAATTCCATTAGATTTTTCCTTTTTTTTTAAAAACGAAGGTTTTCTCCATTCTTTTCTTTTTGCTTTGTTGAGAATATATGGAAGAGAGAAACTGAAATTTTCTAAAAAAAAAAAAGAGATACGTAGCATTTAATGTTAGATTTAAGGAGTTACCGTTAAAAAAAAGAAGGTAGATTTAAGGAGTTAACGGTGGAATATGGGTTGGGTTAACTTCGTTTAAGTAGAAGCTAGGCAGATTATTGGGATTTTAAGGAAAAATGGACTTGGGCCAATAAAAGGTTGCCTTGTGTTCGAGGTTGATGGACCTCCTCCTACCGGGGCAGGAGGAAATCCGAGTTCCGCTAGAACCCATAATGCTAGGTGTATAGGGTAATCTATTCCTGGAATAATAGGATTCTAATTTCCTACCATGGAGGAGCTTTCCTAAAAAATAGAATGTTGAATTGTTGGAATTAACAGTGAAAATGATTAATTACCGGTGAAATATGGGTTGGGTTAACTTCTGTTAGGTAGAAGCTAGGTAGATTAAATTGAAATTTTATGGAGAAAAGGACTTGGGCCAATGAAAAGTTGTCATGTGTCCGAGATTGAAAGAAACTCCTCCTACCGAGGCAAGAAGAAATCTGCGTACAAAAAAAAAAAAAAAAGGGGGAGGTCTTAGGTCCAAATCTTGCTATAAACGAGGCAGTGTTGCAGTGATTGTTTTTACCCCATGTTTCTTAAAAATAGTTTAGCAAACATGCCACATCATCAAGCCAATAAGCATCCCCACAATGCATAGAGCATCTCCAATCTTGGGTTCAAAGTTTAAGAATGTCCAATTTTTCCGAAGGATTAAAATTTGACAACCTCAAATTTGACATCCAAAAAATAATCCTTATTGACCGAAGAGTAAAGAGCTTATTACTAAACCAAAAAAAATCTCCAACCAAAGTGCCTCCAATGAGTACAATCAATAGAAACATTTTCCAAAAATTTACTAACATTTTTACTCTGGTTATTTGATATTGTTGAAAAAATGAAAAAATTATTCAAATATTTTGGTGAGCCTAAATAGTAAATATAAATAAAATTCATTTTAAAGATGAAAGAGAATTGTCTCATTATTGAAATTGGAAAACCAAGTCATGTTAAGGGACGCGTGCGCACTAGCCGTCACCGAACACGTGGATAAGGCCAGGGCTGGGGCTGACTCAGGATTCGTGGGC
Organism: Rhododendron vialii; assembly: GCF_030253575.1. Lineage (NCBI taxonomy): Eukaryota > Viridiplantae > Streptophyta > Magnoliopsida > Ericales > Ericaceae > Rhododendron > Rhododendron vialii. The sequence continues at coordinate 27,172,994 of NC_080561.1, forward strand.
CGCGACCTGTGGTTGAGGTCTATGACTCTGTCGTGTGATCTAGGTTAGTTTGAAATTTGTTAGCTCCAAAAAGCCGCGCTTCCTTTTGGTTGGCAATTCCATTTGACAAAATCACACATTTACTTGTATCCCATTATTTATCGAGTTGTAATTTCTTTTTAATTTTTCTAATCGTAGCAAGTCTATATAGGATTAGAGTGGAAGGAAATCATTATTTATAATTAAGAGTAAGTTTCTTTTAGTTTTATTGGAATGGATTGATCGGCTTATTAAACTAGCATCCATCGGGACAAACTGATCAAATGTGGCCGCCGAATGGAATAAAAGCAAATGGAGTGAAGGATCCATCGGTATATCGATCGGAAGGCAATTAATATAAAAAGGGGTTTTTTCTTTTCAGCTAGGTATCGAGAATACACGGAGCAGCAGCAAAAGAAAAAGCTACGTGGGTTTTGATTGGTATTCATACCTTTTGAAGCTTGAAGTTCTCATTCAATGATTGTAGCGGCAATCAAAACCGATAAGTATGTTTACGTTGAATCTTGGAGTACCCACGTTGGAACTTTGAAACATTAACTTAACCCCAAGAGGTTTTCATTACTTTGTCTCAACATATTTAGAGTTGGTCTCTAGTGGATTTCTGGAAGGATAATCGGAAGGAAAGGCTTGAGGATTTGAGGCGAAGCCTTGGGTACGGTGGACGAGGATTCGGCTATCGGTCTTGAGTCAATTGTGAGGATTCTCAATTGTGTAGTAAGTTCGATTGAAACCGTACAATGTTTTTCTATAGTGCTTAATTCATTCCCGTGATTTTTTACCCATTTAGAATTTTCCACGTATATCCGGTGTTCATCGTTATTTTTCAATTCCTATTTCTTTTGCTTTAATTGGTTGGGTAGCAAAACAGGAATTTCAGAATTGATTTGGTTGGGGTCCAAGTTATGCTCTAGAATGAGAGCACATGAGTCAGTAACTCTTCAATTGTCTAGCAATGAATTGAATGTTGCAATTGAATGGTTTTCTGTTTTGAAAAGGATTAATCATAATGTTAATTCCCTATGTTGAATTCTGATTCCTATTGAATGGAATGGCTCCCCCTATTGAATTTATGTATTGGAAAGCTCCTCCTTCTCAATTTTTAAAAATTTTATTTTGTATATACCTGATTTTGAATATTATTGATAATTATTCATGAATAGCTACTTATAATCTTAATAATTTTGATTTGATTTGATAAAAACCCTAGTTATTTTACTTTTTTGTTTTTCAATTTTTTTCATAAATAAAAAATAAGCACGTGAGAGTTGAAGTTGTCTAAAGAAGAAAATAAAATGATTGGTATACTTTAACTGCATCAGACTATAATTATTTTAATATATAAATGTAATGTATTGGAAAACAAAAACTTTATAATATAATAAGCATATATGTTGATAAAAAAATATATGTCTATTAACTCAGTCTTTCCTAGTTCACAATCTTGATTCCGCCACTATTGTGTAAAGAGAGTCTCGGCTCTTGTTTCTACCCACCGAAAATTAGAGCTTCTTCCTCTTCTTGCAATACTACTTCTATTCTAGAGAGAGAATGCAGTTCGACGGGGAGTCCGGGCAGTGCTCCTGCGACTGATTGTGACCAAATATCCTTGGAAAGTGAGCGCCGACACAACCTCCAATATCTCTAGTGAGGCGGGGAAATTGTCTTAAGGGCACCTTGTGAAATACAGGCCTTGGTTTGAGTATCTTTATACTTTATACTTTATGTTTAGTTCAATTCATATCTTGTAATTAATGTTCACATTTTTAAGTTTAAGAAATTAGTAAAATCCGATTATTGGTTTTTCCTACAGATATCAGTCGCGTTTGACTTTAAATGTGATCAGGCTTCAATGGAGCATTTAAAAGCCATTTTACGGAAATCGGTGTGCCACATGAGTATCTCCAACTTTGACTTTAAATTTGAGTGATTTTAAATTCTTTTGAAGGCTTATTTGCCAATTTAACGTTTTTTTACTTTAAATTAAAAAAAAAGTTCTATTGATTAATTTCATCTCCAACAAACGGTCCCCAATCCGCATTACCATTTTTCAGTATTCTAACAATTGCTTATTCTAAAATATTACACTGTAGTAGGTGGATTTTACTTTAAATTTCACATGTGCAAGTTTATATCAATTACCTACAAGGAATTGACCTCACTTTTTGGCATCTAATCGATGATTGGGATGCCACATTGGATTTGGCATCATAGTTTGAGTTGTTTGATAATTCAATTCAGCCGTTAAAATTGAATGTATTAATTGTGATAATTAATTAGGCATGTTTGACAATCATACTTCACATTGCTTAAATTTTTGGTGGAAGAATGTGTGGTAACATGTATTCCTACAATTCGGGATGGTGCTATGCAGTAGTGTGCGCAGTACCGTGCTGTGTACTTTCGAGCCGTCAGATCGTGCATCCGACGGTTCGGATCTCATCTCGACAATGAACGGCTCTTGATCGTTGGTTGCCGAGATGAGATCCAAGCCGTTGAATGCATGATCCGATGGCTGCTGTACACCTCACTGTACAATACTTATACCAATCCGAAGTCCGTATTCTTAAATTAGCCAAAAATAAGTGTTAAGTGATGATCAATTAATTATTTAAGTAAGTTTGAAAAACGAAGTATTTGGCCTGTTGAGAATGGATTGAGATAGCAAGGCAATTGAAATATGTAGTATGTGTTATCTTAGTAGAATAATTTGGTTCATATGAGTAGAAGGATTATCGATCTAAATTAATTTACTCTTTAAGCATGACACATTATTTTAATCATGGAGGATTGAATTGGAGAAGCCAGCCGCCTTTGTAATATTAGGATTTGCTTGCTTGAGAAACTTATTAGACAGTTAAATTTAAGATTTCCGCCAGGCTTTCTCAAGTTCACTTTAATAATCTGAACGGTCTACTTTCAGAGTTTATTGAGAATAACATTAAAATAAAAAATTACGGTAATCAAATATCAATTGATATGACTTCAAAACTCATCAATCTAATGTTATAATTCCTTTCAAAATAAATGTATTTCAAAATCATAACCTGATGTCCTGTCAGTTAATTTCCAGATTGGTAACCTTTTACTCTACGAGATTAAAAAACTAATGATTTCAACCATTAAAATATTAGAATAAGTTCGAAAAGAGGCCAAAAAAATACTCTAAACGACACCATCTATATTTGTAGATTATCGAATCAATTATTCTATAACCAAAAACACTTACACAAATATTTACATTCATATTGGGCCCACACACGCTACACCTCTAGTATATGTGGGCCCCACTAAAAAATGTGAGTGTATGTTTAAAGTGTTTGTGCCCTTGTGGTTGAATAATAATTGGAGAGTGTTTTTCACGGAGCATCCTATTCAAAGAGCTGTTCAATCTTGTTCGTCCATTTCGATTTTGAACGGTCCAGATTTTAATGAAATTTTTCCGAAGAAAAGTTAATCACAATTAATTATTACCGGTCATAATTGATTTTCAATCCGAATTGTCCAAAAACACTTTGAACTGTCGCGATTGAGTTCCGTAAGTTTTCCTTTACGGAACAGCCATAAAGAAGATTTTTTCTAATAATTGTTATTGAATTCCTAAATTTTATTAGCCCCAATTTATTCTCTAAACTCAAAAGTCAAATACAGTGGCATTTTTGTTATAACACTTGATACTTTCAGAAGTCAACGACTCCATAGTTTAAAGTTTAACTTAACAAGCCCTCCATCAACCCCAGCCTTCCGCCCTCTCTCTCTCTCTCTCTCTCTCTCTCTCTCTCTCTCTCTCTCTCCAGTCTCTCTCTCTTCGTAAGTGTTCTTGATTACTGTTGACGACTCTACGATTGGTCAACCATGTCGCTGAGGCCGAGCGCGAGAACCGAGGTTCGCCGGAACGGGTACAAGGTGGCGGTGGATGCGGAGGAAGGTCGGAGGAGGAGGGAAGACAACATGGTGGAGATCCGAAAGAATAAAAGAGAAGAGAATTTGATGAAGAGGCGACGAGAAGCTCTTCAACCTAGTCAGCAGTTCCCTCTTCAATTTACCTCCCTCGACAAGAAGGTAGCAAACTCTTTTACCCTTAATTTCTCGAGTTTCGGCTTGCTTAATAATCCTTTTGAATAATTTGTTTTGCCTCTATTCAGATATTTTTTTTCGTCTTGTTAGTGACGCGTCAACAAATGTGAGTAAATGCAAAAAAATAATCCAAAGTGTAAGACTAAATTAATAATTTAGTCATTGTGGTGGTTATATGGCACACATACTGTATTAGTTATGGGTTTAATGAGACTAGTGCATGCCCGTGCTTTAAGGCACAGCGCAATACGTTTCGGTTATACGCTTGGCAATATGGGAGAGAGCGAAGGAAAGGGATGTGATGGTCCTGTAATGATTTGATCACATTGTTACCTAGGGGAAAGGGATGTGCTGGTCTGTAGTGATCTGATCAAACAATACCATTCAAACGAAAGAGGAACAAAGTCCACAACAAATAAACTCCCAATTGGAATACTTTTTAAGATACATATGTTATCCTGGTAAAGCTTTTAAGAACTTTTAAATTCACTTTGTCGTGTCCTCAGCATGTCCCCTGGTAATGGATACCTTATGTGGCGTGTCCAGACATGTCTCCACGTGTTATCGACGTGTCGCGTGTTCTTGCAGTGTCGGACCACAAAGTTTATCCAAAGTCAACCAAAACAAAAAATAAGAGAGCTACACAAAAGTTGGCATAAATAATTAATTCACTCCCTACTATTTTCACTCTGTCAAATATGCATTTTAACAAACACAAAGTGAGCATCTTTGAAAGACAAATAATAAAAGTTGTAGATAAAAAAAAATTACCATCCACAAATTTGTGTTAGGGCCATTTAGAACTCAAAAAATCCAAACACCCCAGCTTGCAGCTTATACTATAAAGAGAAACTACCTTCTGATGTGTTACCCTAAGCGGAATAACATTAATGGTTCCAACTTCAGAATCACGATAGCTGCAAAAAATAAAATTAGAAAACCCATAAAATTAGAACAAAGAACCAACATACCATAAAAGTGAAGGAAAAGATGGATACAAATCACCTAATTTCATTCAATAGTCTTTAGAAATGTCTCAAAAGTACCACACAAAAAAAGTCTATGAAGTACCAAGGAAAAAAGAATAACTATCAGAGGTCATACCACTGGACATGAATTTTTTTTTCCCTTCCTTGCAGTGGTTATCTTTTTCTTTCCCTTATCCGCGACTGTTCTTTTTTGTCTTAGTTACACGAAGCGGGAGCGGGGGCAGGGACGGGGGAGCGGATGATCATAGAAGTATGGGAGCGCCATTGGGAGCAGTTAGGAAAAATTATTAAAATTATAAATATATTTTGGAATTTTATATTGTTAAATGTCAATATAAAAATATTATTCTAGCACATAAAATATTACTATTAAAATTATAAGTTTCTAGTTATGTTTCAACATTTTTATTGTAGCACATGATTACACAATAGAGCTCTTGTGCATATTAAGTAGGCGTAAAAGTTAAGGGCGGTTAATATCAGATGTGCTCACTAACAAGATCAAAACAACTTTAAAGGTACCAATTGCAACTTGAATCGTAAGTCTCTCAACCGTTTTTTGGGTGTAAGTTCCCGTATAGGTAAGGAACGAGTTCCCGTCGTCATTGGGACGGGTTTCTTGGAGTTTCCTTCGACGGGAACACGGAAACGCGTATCCGTCGAAAAAACGTGGGCATAGTTGAAGGTTCCTGCAACTAAGCTTTTTGTTTTTCCGTAGCCATTGCTTCAGCCTTTCTTTTATCCCTTCTGACAATAAAGAGTAAAATCAATCCCAAACTTTTAATGTATAAACCAAGAGCTTGTAGTATTACCTCATGCAAGCGCATAATGTTCTGCTCATCGCAGGTCACAACACCAGTATGAACTTGAACCTATATGTGCAAAGTCAATAGAAAGGAAAAAATTGTTGTAGATGATAAAAAAAAGAATAACTGTAAGAGGTCATACCATTGGACATAAATTTTCTTTTCCTTTTCCCTGCAGTGGTTAGCTTTTTCTTTCCCTTATCCGCGATTGTTCCCTTTTGTTTTTCCTTAGCCATTACTTCAGTCTTTCGTAAAAAAAAAATCTGTATAAACCAAAAGGCCATGACATGAAGAATTGGCTTTGCACAGGCCATTACATGAATAACCCATATTCTACCAATCCTAATAATCGAGATCCAAAAACTAAACTGTAGAATTTGGAAGCGACAACTGCCATCAGTTTTCGAAGTTCGAAACCGAACGAAAATCCAAGTTGGAAAACTTCATAGGCCATGTTTAGGCAATCAGAGTTTGGAAATCAAACTCCCAAACAAAAGCCGTGTATTAGCAATAGTAAATCAAATTCCCAAACAAAGGCAATTAAAACTTTAAAAGGCCTAGAACCAAATAAATTCTATCCAAACAAAGGTATATAACCAAACAAAGGCAATGAAAACTTCAACAAACTGAGCAACAGGCCACATTATTTTTCCCGCAAAAAAACCCTTGGATGAGAGGAGTCTTACTGGAGAGGGAGAACCAAATTGATTTTCTTTATGGGTGCTGTTTTTTTTTATCCGAGCACTGAGCTCTTCTGTGTGTGCCGGGGAGTGGGTTTTACGGAGAGAGAGAGAGAGAGAGAGAGAGAGAGAGAGAGAGGGGAAACACGATGGAGAAAAGGAAAACCGCTGGGTAGACAGGTGTGGGAAATAGGTTGGAATCAATGATTCAATCCAACGGCCGTAACTTATTGAAATTGTGATCCGACAGTTGGACGGGTGCTCATGTTTGTATGGGTAGGCAAAAGACCGTTCTGTTTTATAATATAGATTCTCCATATCTTTACGTATTTTATTCTATTGGTCAAATAGAGTTGTTTCTTAAATACATTATACTATGATGGGAAGTTAGTATCAATGTTTAATAAGGAATTTGGTCCTCTCTCTGCCTATAAAAGAGTGTTTAGGGTTCCATCAATTTAACAAGATAATAAGTAGCTAGAAAGAAAGGCAAGGGAGAGAAACCCGTCTTTCACCTAAGGCTTAATGCTCTATTAAAATTATGATCGCTTCAATCGCTAACCGGATCACTCAAGTTCCGCATGAATGGATCCCAGTATGCCGTTCTTGATTCCTTAACTTTTGCTTAATGATTGTATATGTGATAATCGCGATATTTCTAGATCTTGGTGTAACGTAGGTTGTTAATAACTTAATTGTTTGACGCCATTAAAGAATAATTTACATATTAAACCAAAACACCTTAGTATTTTATATGGATCAAGGGTCAGTGTTTTCCGTACTGAATGAGTTTTACGGATTATGATTATTGGAATGAGTTTTACGGATTACGATTATTGGCCGCTCTTTAGTTCATGTTATTGACTAAACGGTAATTTTGTATTTAGTTCAAAAATACCCACTATTTTAGACAACTCATTTCCCTTATCTAAAGGAACTACATGGTATTTTTAGTAGAAACAAGTGGTATTTTGGCATTAGTTTGAAGACCAAAATATTATAGTTTTAACTTACCCTAGTATCTTCTCTTGTTAAGCTAAATGTTTTCCGTTGATATTTTTGAAGTTGTTATTCCATATAATCACTTTCCTTTTTTCACCCCCATGTCGCCACACGGCGGGCATGTTCATCCCAAAAAGATTGTAAGGTAAGTGAAATGAGAATTTTTTCCTGATCTTATGTAAACCGAGAACTTGAAACATACGGTTTTGTCTAAACAAATTTTAAACTTTTTTCACTAGTAGCCTGTGGTCTTTTTTTTTGTTGACAAAATGAATTCTTTTTAAGTTCTTTTTTTTTAATTTTTTTTTTTTTTTTTGGGGCGGCGGGGGGGGGGGGGGGGGTGGGGGGGGTGGGGTCTCCTGGTGGATATAGCAAAAGCTATGGTACAACACTATTGCTATGAATGGTTAATTGTGGCTATTGTTTCTTCTCACATGAGAGTTGAGACTTTCTTGCAGCAAAAATTATGTTGAGTTCAGTCATTTTTTGGTAATTTATCCAGGGTTTGGGTTTGCCTTACTAAGCTATTCACTATAAGGTTTTCTGATAATCTTGAGGGTTAAGTGTATAATGTTCTCTCATTGTGCTAGCTGTAGAGTTTCTGTGTCGTTGATAAGTGCGAAGTCTATGTCCACATTTTTCCATAGTAAACATGTTTAGTGATGGATTCAACAGAAGTTGTGATAATACTATGCTGTAGCTAGGTTTGGTCATTGTTTGTGAGGTTGGAGGTTCCCTGCGCAGAGAAAGCTAATCTTGGGAATCATTTATCCTAATTTGGATTAATTGTTTGGCGTCTTCTAACGAAATCTTCCCTCTTTTCCTTGAATGAAATCCTAAAAAGCTTGTAAACTTTATTATGAGGATCCGTGATTGGTTGTCTGCTCTGACACATGCCATTCTGTATGGTTCGTTGCAGTTAGAACATCTACCTGCAATGGTTGCGGGTGTTAGGGCTGATGATGGCAATTTGCAGCTGGAGGCAACAACTCAATTCCGGAAATTGCTCTCAATAGGTGTTGATTTGGTCCTGATTCTGTGAATTATTTTCTTCTCAGTTTGGGTCAGTAGGGATGTATTAACATTTACTTTGATTTTCCATCAGAACGTAGTCCTCCAATCGACGAAGTTATTCAATCAGGTGTTGTTCCACATTTTATTGAGTTTCTTATTCGGGAAGACTTCCCCCAACTTCAGGTCTGGCTTGTCCTATCCATGATCTGATTTTGGTTACAGTATTAGTTCGATGGTTATTATTTGCATTCTTTACGATTTCTGAACTTTTGTAGTTTGAGGCGGCTTGGGCACTGACGAATATTGTTTCGGGTACATCTGAGAACACCAAAGTGGTGATTGATCATGGGGCTATTCCCATTTTTGTGAAGCTTCTTAGTTCTCCGAGTGATGATGTTCGGGAGCAGGTACATTCTTCGAAAGATACACTTTTTCATTCCTTAGTCCTTTTTTCCCCTTTCTAGTTCTATTTCTATCTACCTTTTTTGCTGGCATCAGTTTACTGCTTCTAAATCCTGTCTTCTGTTGTGCTTAAATGATAATTTGAAAGTTACAACTACAAATAATGGTGGTTGGGTGCCTTTCTTTCGGACATGTAGGCAGTGTGGGCTTTGGGTAACGTTGCTGGTGATTCTGCCAAATGTCGCAATATTGTCCTTGGCCATGGAGCATTGCTTCCTTTGCTGGCGCAGTTGAATGAGCATACCAAGCCATCCATGTTACGAAATGCTACGTGGACTCTTTCAAACTTCTGCAGAGGAAAACCGCGGGCTGCTTTTGATCAGGTTAGGCTCTTGAATGTGCTGTTTCCCTATTCTATTCTACTAATTTGGACTTCAAGGTGGGGTTTTAGGTGTCCTTGGACATGGTGTCATTAACAAGGATACTTTGACATCTTGTGTATCTACTTCTTGAAACAATAAGTTTTGAGGCTGCAACTTTTGTGTTTCTGTAGCGAATGGAATTTGAATTATATTAGGAGAACAGAACATCATCATGTTTGTGTGGGTATGTATAACTACTGACACCACATTTGAAAAGCTTGAAGCCTTGAACTGAATTCTGTGATTTCATTTTGACATAATTCTGTATGTTGTCGAAATTGCAATGATGATTAACAACACTCAATCGCTTGCTGCACTTCATGTTAAGATAATCAGTTGACCATCACAGTGCATAACTGGGTGTATGAGCCATTCAGTAATCAAAATGCTGCACGCTTTATGTCCTGTACATAGCATGATGCTTTATGACACCTGTAGATTAAAATTTTTCCTGCTGTCTTTTTTCACTGATATATTGGACAGACAAAGCCTGGGCTTCCAGCTCTTCAGCGTCTCATTAACTCAAATGATGAAGAAGTTCTGACCGATGCATGTTGGGCCCTCTCATATCTTTCAGATGGTACCATTTATGAAACTCAAGCTGTCATTGATGCAGGTGTATGCCCCCGGCTTGTTGAGCTATTACTGTGAGTATTTTAATCCCAGACATGTAGTTGTCAAGTACATTTGGTTGCGTACCGCTTTGTATTCATCATCTATTGCGTTCCCTGACACTGAAGTTTCTGGCATACCAGTCACCACTCCTCTTCGGTGCTCATTCCTGCCCTTCGTACAATTGGTAACATTGTAACCGGGGATGAAATGCAAACTCAGGTATTAAACTACTTTAAGCACATGTGTGTTGGCTCGATATAAATGTTCGTTCTTGTTTTTAAATCTGATCTTGTTCTTGCTCTTGTTCTTGTATTGGCTCAATGTTTATGTTTTCCGTGAAGTCGAGCTGAAAGGTGATGGAATTTTTTTGCCATTCCTCCAGTGTATTATCAACCATCAAGCACTACCCTATCTTGTGAACCTGTTAAGTGGGAATTATAAGAAGAGAATTAAGAAGGAAGCTTGTTGGACAATATCAAATATCACTGCTGGCAACAAGGAGCAGATTCAGGTAAGTGGTAAAATCAGGCCTGTTTTTCAAGATGGTTTCAGTATTGACCTGTTGGGTATAATTTTTCCCGTTTTCAGTTTTAGAGTGGTTGGATATTCATGAGATGGGAGACATTGCCAGTTCTGATACCTTTTTACATTTTTGATGCTTGACTCCTTATTTTTGAAACCTTCACAGGCTGTTATTGAGGCTAATATTATTGGCCCTCTAGTTCATCTACTTCAAAATGCGGAGTTAGAGATCAAGAAAGAGGCAGCTTGGGCAATCTCAAATGCTACCCTTAGTGGTAGCCACGAACAAATTAAGTATGATATCACAGCAAATTTGTTCCCTCTTGAGTTTTTTGTATTATGTTAAACTGGAAATGTACAATCTCATTTTACTGTTGGTGACAGGTACCTTGTGAGCCAAGCGTGTATCAAGCCATTATGTGATCTTCTTGTTTGTCCTGATCCAAGGATTGTCACTATCTGTTTAGAAGCGCTTGAAAACATTCTGAAGGTTGGTGAAGCTAATAAGAATTTGGGTCATACAGGAGATGTTAATCTTTATGCTCAAATGATCTATGATGCTGATGGTTTAGAGAAAATCGAAAACCTTCAGAGTCATGACAAAGTTGAGATTTATGAGAAGTCAGTGAAAATTCTTGAGACGTATTGGCTGGGGGAAGACGATGAGACACTGCCGCTAGGTGATGCTTCCCAACCAGGGTTTGAATTCGGACGGAGTGAGCCTCATCCTCTTTTCGGTGGGTTCATTTCCTTTTGAAGGTCAGTAAGCTACTTGATACTCCACTACTACCGTTTTTGTCCATTCGTGTGATCTTGATGCTTTACAATTAATTTTTCTTAATTCCTTCTTTTCAGTAAAATATGATATGAATCTTATTAAGGAAGCTCTTGATGGCATGTACCATTATTATTATGGTGCCATGCACATTTTACTTTTGCCGCAAACTGCCCTTGATTGGATTCTAACCATTGATTATTCCTGCTGGATCCGAAGGCCGTTAGGAAACAATGACTTTTTTTTCTCTCTACAATGCTTTTCTGTCTGTTCTCTGCTTTCTCCTCTCTTCTATCTCTTAAATTTTCACATCACAACCCCTATCACCCACCCTATGTGGTGAAATTTTCTTTAGGTGCGGCCATTTTGCACTCCCTTCTCAAACCCACAACACTGTTATCAGTTACCTCTGCTTGTACAAGAATCAAAGCAACAGACTTGTTCGAGTCATTGGAAGACACTGAAAAGCTTCCTGAGATGATTTCTACACTGATGATGGTAATATAGAGGTCAAAGAGGGTTTGGTCGATGAAGCTTCGGTTTCTAAGGATCAAACATCGCATGCAACAACGATCCAATATTCCAATCCGAGGACAAGAGCTTAGACAAGTAGGCAGGGATATAGAGTGGCGATTAACGGCTTTGATCTGGAATCAACAGAATTTATTTATGACAAAAAAAGACTTATTTGTGCCAGGTGTTTGCGTGTCAGATGTTTGATGCAAAGGGAAAAATGGAGCGAACGAGTTAGCTTAGAATTCCTGACTGGTTCGTACGTTGGGAGAGAAGACAGTGGGAGGGCAGTTTAGGTAGTTGAATAAAATGGACGTGGCAAAATTATGAGGGTGCCTGGCATTTGCATTTTCATTTGTTTATGATACGAGATCAACACAACTCAGGAAAACATCCGTTTTTGCCAGAGGATTTGACAGGCAATAGGGGATAGGCATGGGAAGTGCAGTGACCCATTCCACGAACACCCTCTCTTTGCCAAGCAGTGATTCACCACCTTATTAGTATCACTTCTTATAACTGACTAAACTCACATTCGAAATTGAATCCGGAACCATCTGTTGTCTTCAATGATTACCTCAACGTTCTGAGTCTGGGAAGCACAGGTACGCCAAAAACCTTGCTCACGGGTAGGGGTACGGCGTGGGTACTGCAAAATCGTACCGGGTACTTTTGGTATCTTTGGATATGGCAAGGGTACTCCGTCCGTACGCCTTGGGTATTTTGCGGATCTATCTCACCGAAAAGAAGAAGAAGAAGAAGAGGAGGATGAGGCGGAGGCGGAGGCGGAGGAGGAGAGAGAGATAGATAGATAGATAGATAGATAGCAGCCTTGATGCAGCAGCTTGTGTTCAATCTTAACAGCTGCAGCAGCTGCTGCAACAGACGCAAGAAGAAAAGGAAGAAGCAGACCTGTAGGGTTTGATTAGTTGTTGGGCTTGTCTACTTATTGGGCTTTCATTTGGTTATGGGTTTGTGGGCTTTTCTATTCAATAGATATAAGTGATAGTTGTTTGGGCTCCTTCATTAGATTAGGCTCTGGGCCTATTAATTGTTTATTGAACTATAATTGGATTTTCTAAAAATGTTTTGCAATTTAAGTGATATAAATATATTTTTTAACATTTAATGATGTAAAAAACATAAAAATAGTAAAAAATTATATATATATTTCCCGTATCCCCTCCGTACCTATACCCTACTTTTTTGGGATTTTGCCATTTCCCTTACCCGTACCACATACCGGTACCCGTGCTCTATAGGTTCTGACACGCTCGAACCTCAAAAAGTAAGAGACCAGTGGAGTCTGTTAGTTTCCACCAGTCTGAAGTGCGGTAAACCATAGTAGCAAGTTGTGTTGATTCTTTCCAGACAAGAATAGCAACCGCATGATGTGCCCCCACAGTTAGGATAGACCAGGGCCAGCCCAAGGTATTTGAATGCCCTAGACTAAGTGGTGAAATAGTGCCCTACATAAATTTCCTAATTTAAAAACAATAAACAGAAATACTTATCTATTTATATAATTTTCATTTATACTATTCAACATGGTACCCCAATTTGTGTGATAGAAGAAATTTTTTTCTGCAGGATTTGAACCCAGATATTTTATGTGCAAGAGCAAACAATTTAAACACTTTACCACCAAATGAGTTTGTATTATAGTTGCACACAAAAAATACATATACTTATCTAGGAAGGGGTGTCCTATTTTTGGCCCAAAATGTGGAAGCCCAAGGCGGCTTCTTGGGCCTCCCAATGGGCCGGCCCTGGGAAAGACTCGGGTTCCTCCTTACAAACCAGGCATAAGAGACCTGTAGCAGTTTTTGTCCTAAACAACCGCTCCTTTACTGGTGCAATCTTTTTAGCTCATCTTAGACTTTCTATGTTTGGATTTGCAGATAGAAGTGAATAGATTTAGCATCACTCGTCAAAGGATCAAGAGTATAACCTTTATTTTCTATTTTGTACTTTCAGCCTGCACTTCCTTAATGGGTTCATTAGATAGAAATTTCAAAAATTTCCCAGCTGTTCTATGAAGTTCAACCTCAATTAGATCCCTCCACTAATCAAAATGCGCCTTTGTATTTAGGCATACTTCGTGTTTTGAAACGTGCAAAATCTGAGATTTGCAGGACTTCTGGAAGGTTATTTAATTCCATCTCTGGTGGGAGGAAACTGGGATTTGCGGCCAATTGTCACGCACCTTCTCAATTTTTTGTGTACAGTTCATACAGGCATGGCCTAAAGGGGTCGCGAACTAGCTTCGGTTTCCACTTGAGACAAGATTAGATGGTGGTGGTGGACACTGATGTGGTGGGAGGTTCTGTTATGTTGCCGTGGGGCGGCATTTTGGGAAAGCTAGGATTCGCCATTTGGGAGTCGTCGGGAGTTTTGATATGACATACAATCAACTATGTTGTCCGTTATGTTTGTAGCTGTAGTTCATTTACAGTAGGTTGCTGGGTGGTTGTCACTTTCAAAAGCTCTCCTCCCCAGCTATGAGTTTGAAATGAGATCGAAAAACTTATTTATGGAGGGTTCCGTAAATAAGTATTACAGAGGTGAATACGGACCGTCCAAAACACTCCGTTCAAAAGTGTTTTAGACGGTTCGGATTTTAAACAAACTTAGTTTCAGTTTGTTTAAAATCCGGACCGTCCAAAACGCTTTTAGACGGTTGGGATTCACCCGCTGTAAACAGTCTCTCTCCATGAAATAAGTATGAGAATTTTCTCACCCCTTGGCAACTTGTATTGTACTTGTTTTTTTCCCTCTTCTTTCCTGCTTCAAATGGGCACTGTGAAGTTTTAACGATTCTATTTTCATTTTACTTTTTGATTTGAGCTACGGGGAATATTGGTTATAATTAGTTGGGGGAAAATGAGAAGTTGTAAGTAAAAATGCGATTGCAAGTATTTCTGATGTATTTTTGGTTGCCTTGGCCATGTGGCCCAATTATTGTACAACCACAAATACTTGCATATTCATATGGGGATCCATACACACTACATATCCGGTGGGTGGCACCCACAAATAAATGTGAATATGTTTGTATTTGTTTGTGTAATGAGTTTGTGGTTGTAGACTGTAGGGAGGTATTCTTGAACAGATACATTTAGTTGCCGAACACGTGGTGAATAAAAACACGTAAAAGATTGAACAGGACTGATCGCCGATCAGTGCGTTGAATGGCAATAAAGGCCAATAACATGAGAAGTCATTGGTGTAAACTGACTGTTCGGCAGATAGAGACATTCTGATTACTTTTGGATCAAGTTACATGTGAAGTAGCTGGTCCAGTAAGACTGTTCGGTTACGAGAGAGTCGAACAACGAAAGAACTCTAATCAATTGCTGAAGAAAGGAGAACATTCTGGAAGGGTCCAGAAGCAGTGTTATTCCGTTAAGGAATAAAATCCCGAGGAAATAGGATCTAGAATAGATACCCAATGAAAGTGGGATGTTTGGACAGCTATGGAAAAGAGTCCTAAAAGGACTAAGGTAATGAATTGATAAAGAGAACGAGAATCCTGGATATTCAGGGATTCCTACACGAAATAGGAATCCTAGGGCAACAGGGATGCTTGGGCAGCAAGCATACCCAAATCTATAAATATGAGGTAAACCTAAAGGAAAAAGGTACACAATACGTTGCATTATTTGATATTTCCTACTGATAATTAGGGCTTATTAACACGTACGTGATACTAACTTTGCCATCGGAGGGCCTTTGCCACGAGAGGCAAAGGTGCACTCACCCCTGTCTATTTTGCAGAACAGGCTTCAGACGACGAATTAGGGTTCCGGTGAAAAGGCACGATTAAGCCGTTGCAATCCAAGGTGATCCGAAGCATCAATTGTTTTCATTCCCTTACAATTGGCGCCGTCTGTGGGAAATGAACAATTTGTTAGAAAAATAATCATGATGGAAGAATATCCAGTTACGCCGTTTAGTCCAAAGGACCAGTTGGGTGGGGGAAGAAATAAATCCCCACCAGGTGCTCCGAGAAAGCCCACTAATAGACATGACAGAGATAACTCCAAAGAAAAAGGAGATAAGACTGCTACTGGCTCCACGAGAAGGAGTAGGTCTCATTGAAGAGAAGAGTCAGTCACCCATTCAAGAAGTATACACAATGATAACGATGTCCTCGATAAAAAGAGAAGGAAAATCGAGGAGTACGCTCGTTTGATTAGAAAACGAGAGTACGAGATACAAGAATTGCAGGGGGTACGAGAGCACCCAAAAGATTCTGGACTTTTTCGAAGGAATTCCCAAAAGGACAGACGGACTCTGGTAGTCCATAAGCTGGCTCAATCACGAAGAAGAAGAAGAAGCAGAAGTCCTATCATAGGGCAATACAAAGCTTCTCCACGAAAAAGGAGGAGCAGAAGTAAAAGCCGAATACCGGAGAGAATGGCTTCTTCACGAAAAAGGAGGAGCAGAGACCGAAGTTCCACCCCAGAAGAGGAAACAAGGAAACATCATCGGGATAGGTACGAGAGACTTGATGCTGATTGGGTCAAGGCTACGGCCCACAAATCGAAAGAGCTCGAGGATGGGACAGTGACTGCACGAGAAGCAGCGCGCAAGGCCCTAAGTAATATTGCAGCCTCCCCCTTTGCAAAGAGGTTACAAGAGGCTAGGTTGCCGAGCAGCGTGAAGCACGGTACGTTCGTACTTTACGAGACAAATACGGATCCCGTGGCTCACATACAGCATTATCAACAGGCTATGTTTATGCACGAGGGGGATGATGCCATCTTATGCAAGATGTTCCCCTCCAGTCTTGGCAAGGTGGCTTTGGCTTGGTTTCATAAATTGGCCCCATAATCCATTCGAGGATGGAGGCAGTTGGCTGATGAATTCACTGCTCGGCTCTTGACAAACAGAAAAACCCCAAAGACCTTTGAAAGTCTTTTCACCATGAAACAGGAGGAGAACGAGCAAATCAAGGATTATGCAAAGAAGTACTGGGAAACTTTCAACGAGATTGAAAGCTGCAGTGAGGAGTATGCAATTGCCACCTTCAAGACTGGTTTGCCTGTTCGGGGAGAGCTGCGTCGCTCATTGAATAAACATCTAGTAGCCACGTTGGCTAAATTAATGGAAAGAATAGAGCAACACGCCAAAATGAAGGATGACATACTCCGTGAGGATGACAGAACTATTACCGAACAGCCAAAGGCACCTGTCAAAAAGATGGACAAGCCAGAACCCAAAACTTATAGAGAAAGAAGGGAGTATGGGCAGGCTAAAAAAGAGCCGTACAAGGATAAACAAGCTCCTGACCCGAAATCTTTCTTTTTTGTCACTACGGTTTGGAAGGAACCAATTTATAGGATTCTTTATCGAATAAAGAATCAACCATATTTTAAATGGCCCCCGAGTCTAGGTGGAGACAATGATGCAAAACGTGCTACGAATCAGCACTGCAGTTACCATAAAGATTGGGGCCATATGACTGAAGATTGTGAGATGTACAAGAGACACCTTGATGATTTGGTCTCTCGGGGCTATCTCAAGGAATTTATCCAGGAAGATCCAAAGGAGAAAGGGAAAGCCATGGAGCTGGGTTACGAGCAAAATCCTAAAAGAGTGATCCACATGATACATGGGTTGGCCACACCTTATACGAGAAATGAGGTTAGGCTATTACAAAAGCAAGTCAAGCATGATCAGCATGTAATGCGACTGGGAAACAAGAGAGGGCAAGAGAATAATGTGTGCAATGAACGCATAACATTCACAGATGATGACTTGGGAGAAGTCCAAATACCCCACAACGATGCTTTGGTCGTAACCCTACGAGTTGGGGAATTTGACATTGAGAGGATTCTAGTGGACTCAGGGAGTTGTACAGAGGTGTTGTACTACGATGCGTTCAAAAAGCTGAGGCTGGCCCAAACAGACTTAGAGCAATCTACAACACCTCGATTGGGTTCCGGGCAGGAGCAGTCTGGCCTCTTGGAAAGGTAACGCTACCTGTTCAGGCTGGATCAGTGGTATTGAGGACAGATTTTTTAGTTGTCAATGTTCCTTCTTCCTATAACGCGATTATAGGGAGGACATGGTTGCACAAGATGAAAGCAGTCTCCTCGACTTATCACCAGATGGTGAAATTCTCAGGATCGAATGGGGTTGAGGCACTTAGAGGCAATTAGAAAGTGGCACAACAATGTTTGATTTCTATCATTAAAAGAGCTCCAAAGGCCCACCACGTTCATACATTAGAAGTGCCAGATCAGTCAACTATCGAGGATGTTGGGAGAAGTCCGGCTGAAAAGGTGGTTGAAGGCTTGGAGAAAATTCAGATCGACAAGACTGATCCTGAAAGATATTTCTTAATCGGAGAATCATTACCAGCGGATGAAAAGGCTGAATCAATAAGATTTCTCAAGGAATATATTGATGTATTTGCATGGGTACCAGAGGAAATGCCCGGAGTAGATGTAAGTGTGATCTGTCACCATTTGAACGTTGATCCTCAGCACAAGCCGATCATTTAGAAAAAACGGAGGGCAGCCGTGCAGTATGTTGATGCAGTAATTGAAGAGGTCGATCGTTTACTGGAGGCCAAAGCAATACGTGAAGTCTACTACCCAAAGTGGTTATCCAACACCGTTGTGGTGAAGAAAAAGAATGGGAAGTGGCGTGTCTGCGTAGACTTCACAGACCTAAACAAAGCATGTCCAAAAGATAGTTTTCCTCTTCCAAGGATTGACCAGTTGGTTGACGCAACCGCTGGTTATGAGCGAATGAGTTTTCTCGATGCATATCGAGGATACCATCAGATTGCTATGTTTGGGCTTGATCAAGAGAAGACTTCCTTTATCACACCACGAGGGTTGTACTGCTATAGCGTTATGCCGTTTGGGCTAAAGAATGCTGGGGCAATATACCAAAGACTTGCAACCATCATGTTCAAAAGGCTCCTTGGAAAGACTATGGAAGTATACATAGATGATATGGTGGTGAAAAGTCAAAATAAACAGGGGCATATAGCTGATTTAAAAGAAGCTTTCGAAATCCTGAGGGAGTACAAACTGAAACTCAACGCCTCGAAATGTGCGTTTGGAGTTGGTTCAGGAAAGTTCCTGGGCCATTTGGTGACCATGAGAGGGATTGAGGCTAACCCCGATCAGATTGTAGCCCTACAAAGGCTTCAAAGTCCCAAAACCACTAAGGAAGTCCAGAGGTTGACTGGAATGGCTGCAGCACATAATAGATTTATCAGCAGGTCAAGTGATAAGTGCAGACCCTTCTTTCAATTATTGAAAAAGATGGAGGGATTCGAATGGGGAGCAGAGTGCGAACAGGCCTTCCAGGACCTGAAGAAGTATCTGGCCGAGCCCCCACTTTTGTCAACACCACAGCCAGGTGAGTCTTTAGTTTTGTACTTAGCTGTTTTTGAGCATGCAGTAAATGCAGTCCTGTTGAGGGATTTGGGAATCGAACTAATCCCTATTTATTATGTTAGCAAGACGCTACTGGATGCAGAGACGAGATATCTGCCCTTAGAAAAACTTGTCCTGGCACTTAGGACAGCCACAAGGAAACTGCCACACTACTTCCAAAGCCACGAAGTTGTGGTTTACACTGAGTTTCCATTGAAATCACTGCTACGAAAAGTAGACTTCTCGGGAAGGATCTCGACGTGGTCCGTCGAGTTAAGTCAGTACAATCTCGATTATCAGCCACGCACGGCAATCAAAGGCCAAGTTTTGGCAAATTTTGTGGCAGAATTTTCTCCTACGGTAGCTCCCCTACCTCCTACGAGAAAGGAACAGGCGACTAAGACATCACCCATGAAGAATCAATACCCAGCCGAACAGGATCCTATGGAATGGAAGTTATTCGTTAATGGATCAGCATGTAATACTGGTTCAGGAATCGGGGTTGTCCTTTTTCCCCCTGAAGGAGTACTGATAGAAATATCTGTTCGGCTCGGTTTTAATGCATCGAATAATGTGGCTGAGTATGAGGCACTCTTGGCTGGATTAAGGAGTGCAAAAACCCTAAAAGCAGAACGGGTTAGGGTCTACTGTGATTCACAGCTTGTGGTCAATCAACTGTCCGGGGAATATGAAACCCGAAGTGAAAAGATGGTAGCCTACGTATAGCCAGCCAAAGACCTGTTTGATACCTTCGAAAGGGTATATATTGAACAGATAAGTTCTGGACAGAATGCTCATGCAGATTCATTAGCTCGGTTGGCTGCAGCTATACCAACTGAGTTCAAAAGGAAGGTGGCAGTAGAATATCTGAGTGAGCCGAGCATTGGGAGGAATGTAGACTTGGTATTGGACGTGAACCAAGGACCAAGTTGGATGGACCCAATCGTGGAGTTCTTACGAGACGAGATACTCCCTTCTGACAAAAAGGAGGCTCATAAGATAAGGATCAAATCTGCTAGGTTTTGGCTGTCTCCAGAGGGTAAGTTATACAGAAAATCCTTTACAGGACCGTATTTGCTATGCGTACATCCTGAGATGGTGCAGAAGTTTCTTCATGAAATCCACGAAGGAACATGTGGGAGCCATACTGGAGGCAGATCCATTGCCCACCGAGCAATTACCCAAGGCTACTGGTGGCCACACATGCAGGAAGATGCAAAGGTGTATGTGAAGATTTGTGAGAAGTGTCAAAAATTCTCACCAATGATTCGAACACCCGCCAAGGATTTGGTGCCTTTGACAAGTCCCTGGCCGTTTGCTCAATGGGGAATGGACATCGTGGGTCCACTACATAAAGCAACTGGAAATCAAAAATTCCTGCTAGTTGCAACAGACTATTTTACTAAGTGGATTGAGGCAGAACCACTGGCCAAAATCACTGAACCTATGATAGAAAGGTTCATATGGAAGAGCATCATCACTCGCTTTGGGGTCCCTTACTCATTGATCACAGACAATGGATCCCAATTTCAGAAGAAATTCAAGGCTTTTTGTGTCCAGTATGGGATACGAAATTATTATTCAACCCCAGCCTACCCTCAGAGTAATGGGCAGGCAGAGGCATCTAATAAAATTATCCTTGATGGGATCAAGAAAAGGCTGGACAAAGCCAAAGGAAAATGGCCTGACGAGTTACCATTAGTGATGTGGGCTCACCGAACAACGCCTAGGAGGTCTACGGGAGAGACCCCCTATTCATTGGCATATGGAACAGAGGCTGTTATACCTCTGGAAGTTGGTCTTCCGACCAATAGGACCGCGCTAGTCGAAAGTGGGGGCAATGACAAGGCCCTTGAAATTGAGCTTGATCTCGCCGAGGAGAGGAGGGAAAGAGCCTTGATCCATCTGGCTTCCTACCAGGAACAGTTGCTAAAGGGCTATAATAGGCACGTTCATCCTCGAGAATTTGGTGTGGGAGACCTCGTATTACGGAAGGTGCTCGGCAACACCAAGGTGGCCAACGAAGGCAAGCTGGGGGCCAACTGGGAAGGTCCGTATCGAGTAACCGAGGTTGTAGGCATAGGGGCCTATAAATTGGCAGATTTGGATGGTAACCCAATTCCGAGGCCTTGGAATGTCCATAATCTACGAAAATTCTTTGTTTAAAAGCCTTAAGTTCCGTTTTAGATTGCACTACGTACTTGTGTGGGAATTACGAATATAATTCCCTTATTCTAGTTTTATTATATTAGTTGCAAGGGGGTACGACTAACGCCCTCTTGAGTTTT
This sequence comes from Rhododendron vialii, assembly GCF_030253575.1. Taxonomy (NCBI): domain Eukaryota; kingdom Viridiplantae; phylum Streptophyta; class Magnoliopsida; order Ericales; family Ericaceae; genus Rhododendron; species Rhododendron vialii. Next base: position 27,194,535 of record NC_080561.1, read on the forward strand.
TTTGATTATGAATAAAATCACTTTTTGCGGTATAAATATTGCGTTCTTGGTATTTGTCTTAAAAATACGAACTACGGGCTTGGTTTCCCTCATTCGTATTGGGGAGCAGGGACATGCACTTATACATGTAAGTACGTGAAACTTAACAAGTATGAAAACACTTGTATGTCTTGTTTAAGTACGTGAAAACTTAAACTTAACAAGTATGAAAACACTTGTATGTCTTGTTTAAGTACGTGAAAACTTAAACACAAGTATGAAACACTTGTATGGTTCTTAAGTACGTGAAACTTAACAAAGTACACGTATGAACAAACTTGTATGGTTCTTGAGTACGTGAAACTTGGAATTTAACAAACACAAATACGAAATACTTAGATAAATCTGTTTGCATCCGAACACATGCAAACAACAAAGTTAGCCGAGCAAATCATATAAAGTTTTGCCACAAGGGGCCGAATACCTGTATTATCAAAGTATTACCATACTAGAGAAAGTACTGGTGCCACGCAGGGCTCAAATATCATGGTCACGTAGGACCAGCTAAAATTGTTTAAAGAGTGCCTAGTGCAGACTTACCAAGTCAATCTAAATTCTGGATTTCAGAAGGAGTTGCGTTTGGAACATCTCCACTGGCTCCCGTAGTTGTATCACCTTCAGTTGATTCTGGATTTCAGAAGGAGTTGCGTTTGGAACATCTCCACTGGCTCCCACAGTTGTATCACCTTCAGTTGCATTCTCCTCCAAATTAATGGGTTCAAGGGATGATTCCTGAACAGGAGATGGTATGGGATGAATGTCAGTTGGCGCATCTTCTCCTGCATCAGCAAAATCTTCAATTTGCTGCTCAACATCATCCTTAGGGGCCTCCTCCTGTTCCTGAGCAGCTACAGAATGTCTACTCGGCAGATCATTTTCCACCCAGAGCACAGAATCTTCAGCGATACCAACCTTTGTCAGACAAGCCTCCCAGCTGGCAATCCAGATCTGGTCCTGTATTGCCGGCATCTGTTCGACATAACTTGTTGTTGTGGCGTCAAAGCCTTTTTGATAGCCGTCTTCATAGGAAGCTTTTTTGGTGCTGTCGATCTCTTATAAAGCCTGATTGAGGCTCTCTTCGGCAATCTCAAGTTTGCCCTTAGCACCATTGAAATCCGCCTTGGCTTTGTCTCTCTCCTTTTCCAAGCGGGAAACTGTTCGAAGTAGTCGAGTGTTATCATTCAATAATCTGATCCGTTCGGCCTCGGCTTCTTGATACTTCTGCCCCAGAGTGACCATCTTTTGAATGAACTAAAGTAGTACCAAAAAGAGTAGATGATCAAGTATAATACAAGAAATTTTTTAGCTTGATAGAAAGAAAGTCTTTGTTGTTACCTTAATACCACTGACGAGACCAGTGGCTACAAGACGATCAGGTGCAGATCTGATTTCTTTCTGCATGTCGATTGGAAGCAGCAATCCTTGGGCTAGGGCAAGTGCTGTTTCTGATGAACTAGCACTGTCCCCAACGTGAACGGGACGGTCTCCCCTAATAAATGGAGGAGTCCATGTCTGGGGAAGGATTTGAGTAGTTGGTGACGTAGGGTGATGGGTTTCAGTATCTGCTTGAGAAGCAGTGCTAGTTGGGTCCTCAGACCTAGGCCGTTTATCTCGATGAGCATCACTGGCATTGAGAGCAGAATCTGCTCCTCGGGTAGATGAAGGGGAACGGGTAGAACCTCCTCTATTACGACGGGGTACAGGAGGAGCGTTCCCGGTGGAAGCTACCCGACTAGATCCTCGTCCCCGAGAAGAGACGGTGAGCAGGGAGCTGAGGTTTAGGGGCTGACGTGTCATAATGCTTGAGTGTGGAGGAGATGGAAAATAACCTGAAGATGAGGATTGGCTGGTTACACGGCTGGGAGCTGGCTGTTCGGACTGCGGTTGAGAGGCAGCCTGTCTCAGTAAGGGTCTTCGAACTCTCACCCGAGGTAACGGAACGCCTTCTGAAATAGGGACTTCACCCAATTGACCGGCTACTGTCACTCCAGCGTTAGTTCTTGTGCTCCTCGGCTGAGGAGCAATTGATGTGGAGGCAGCACTGGTGCTGGGGTGGGCAAGTCTTCTGTCTATAACACCTTTGTAAGAGGGATCGTACCCCAACAGCACGTTAGTGTTTCGGCCCTGACCAGCTGTTGAGGTGCCGGGTTCACCCGAATACTTTAAAACCCTGTTAATCTCAGCTGTCCAGACGTAGCTTGGTTCACGTCTTGGACGCCTGTTAGCATTCTTCGCTGCAGGTCAAAGCATAAACAGAGATTAAAATAAGCAGAAATACAAAAACAAGGGAAAATGCAAACATTGCGTAAATAGAAAACGAGGAGCATACGTGGGTATCCCCATTTGTGGGGGCAGTGGAGGCCCACCACTTGACCATCCTCTCCTAGTGGCTCAAAGCCTCCAGTGACGTAGAGGAAATCGATTTCATGATCCCGAGCAGAGTCTGGCAGGTTTAGCATGAGACGCTTTTCTGCCCTTCTAACTTTGAAATAGTAAGTATTGTATTCAGGGTTTAGTACAATGCTGTACCACCACTGAATGTCCCAAATTCCTAGCTGGGTCCCCAGAATTCTATTCAAAGCTACTACTCCCATTATTAGCCTAAAAACATTTGTTGATACTTGCATGGGGGTGAGACGGTACCAGTTTAGGATCTGGCGGAGTAATGAGTGCAGGGGAAATCGGACTCCACCTTCGACAATGGCAACAATAGGGATACACATTCTATTCCATGAGCCACCATCCCTATCTGCTTCTAGAGGGGCGAGTTCGAGTCCTACGCTATCAGGAATGTTATACTCTGTTCTAAATGCCGCCATAGCAGCAGGGGTGTCGCAGAGCTTCCTAAATTTACTAGGTTTTGGATTATGTTCATCCGCCATGAATATACTCGAAGAAAAAATAAAACTGGAAATAGGCGCGACTGAAACCCTAGAAATGACCCAAAATCTGAGAATGAGATCTCAGATGGAAACTAATGGAACAAGGGAGAAATCTTAGCGGGAAACCTGAGCAGAAGAAATAGAGATCTTACGAGTTTAAATGAAATGATCCCTGTGACACGAGCGAGTTGCAGGCGGCGGCTATGGCGGTAGAAAGGGAGTTTTTTCGCCTGACTTTTGAAGAAGAAAAGACAAGGCTCTGAGTTTTGGATAAAAAATCCAAAGAAAATCCCTCTTAGGGATTTAAGTCAAAGAAACAGAGATGAAGCGTCTCATCTCACGCCGTTACAAAATAAAGTAACGGAAAGCAGATGCCGTTTTGACGACGTTTGATAAAACGTCAGTTCGAAATTAATGAATTGCATACGAAACATGCCACGTAGAGTCACTACCCCGAAATGATATAATGACAAAGGCGCCAAAAAGCATCCAAAAGTATTAAATATTATGACTGCTCGGTATCAGAGGATATTTAAGTCTAAACGGTTCTCTAAAAAGCTTCACCCATTACCCCCGAACAGTGGAAAATAGGTAAAGCTGGGGAGCAATTGTAGGGAGGTATTCCCGAACAGATACATTTAGTTGCCGAACACGTGGTGAATAAAAACACGTAAAAGATTGAACAGGACTGATCGACGATCAGTGCGTTGAATGGCAATAAAGGCCAATAACATGAGAAGTCATTGGTGTAAACTAACTGTTCGACAGATAGAGACATTCTGATTACTTTTGGATCAAGTTACATGTGAAGTAGCTGGTCCAGTAAGACTGTTCGGTTACGAGAGAGCCGAACAACGAAAGAACTCTAATCAAATACTGAAGAAAGGAGAACATTCTGGAAGGGTCCAGAAGCAGTGTTATTCCGTTAAGGAATAAGATCCCGAGGAAATAGGATCTAGAATAGATACCTAATGAAAGTGGGATGTTCGGACAGCTATGGAAAAGAGTCCTAAAAGGACTAAGGTAATGAATTGATAAAGAGAACGAGAATCCTGGATATTCAGGGATTCCTACACGAAATAGGAATCCTAGGGCAACAGGGATGCTTGGGCAGCAAGCATACCCAAATCTATAAATATAAGGTAAACCTAGAGGAAAAAGGTACGCAATACGTTGCATTATTTGATATTTCCTACTGATAATTAGGGCTTATTAACAAGTACGTGATACTAACTTTGCCATCGGAGGGCTTTTGCCACGAGAGGCAAATGTGAACTCACCCCTGTCTATTTTGCAGATTAGGGTTCAAACGACGAATTAGAGTTTCGATGAAAAAGCACGATTAAGCCATTGCAATCCAAGGTGATCCGAAGCATCAATTGTTTTCATCCCCCTACATAGACTTTGTGGTCATGTGTTCTGCGTTTCTCTTATCTTGTTCTGCCATACTCACATTCAATTGTTCAAGTGGAGACTCCACCCGCTGGTGGTGCAATATATGTGTGTGGAGCACAGGTGACTCCACCGTGTAGGGTGTGGGGGTCATGCGACCACATGAGTATTTTTTTTCTTAGATATAGTACAAAAATTTATTCTTAATTCATAAATGATCGCAATTTTTTTTTTTTTTGTAATTGACATCAAATTAGATTATTTCTCTCTTAAAATACAACCTTTTGCACTTCATGAGCATTAACGACATATACAAGTTTAAAATAAAAGTACTCTATTCAAAAAGAAATTTAAAATTCTATGTTCATTGTTAAGATTGTACATCAAACACTAAGTACTCGAGCCCTTATCAAATTCTTATTGAGCCCTTATCCTATTAAATGAAACTTTCAAAATCTGACTAAAAATTGAAAAAAGATTTTGGGACACGCAAAAAGTCCAAAAAAACAAACAAACAAATTAGGACTGAGTGAGTGGTTAATTATCTGACGACCATATACAAGCAATTACTCCTATTTAGACCACAGACTAAGTGCAGCTGAGCACGGAGTCAGCTCCCTTGCATACTCCCATCGTCCATACTCCCCGTGCTCACCACTTTTGGACTCAAAGTCAAAGAAGAACATCTCTGCGAGTATAAATTTGATCGGATATTGGTAGGTAGATGAATAACTCGTACAAAATGGACTACATATATTTAAAACTTAAGCTGTTGATTTTATAAACAAACATACTAGTTATGCATATACTTACTAACGTCCAATGAAGTTGAGTTTTACACAGAAGTTCTTCTTACGTGAGATGAGATGTTTCAGATCAACAATTAATTTGAATCATCAACGTAAGCTATGAATAAACCCTCAGAAGAGAGAGTACGAAGAAGAAGAATGGAGGATAAAAGTTTGAAGGGGAGCTGGCCCCGCTCAGCACACCCTTGTTCCTTCAGATTTGCAATTAATATAACTTCAAACACAGAATTGATCTTCTCCGATCTTAAAGATACGGAGTATTTAGTCTAAGAATTAGGAGTGCAATTTTGTTTATCCTTCTTAAAAAAAAGACGGTGAACATTACCCTCCTTCTTATTGGTTGAAATGGGCTGGTGTAGGTCTCTCTTATACAATACATTTTTTGGTAAGCATGACATCACTTTGTAGTGAAATCCACACAATTTCAACCAATAAAAAGGATTAAATAGAAGAGTGAACAAAACTCAACTCAAGAATTAGCCTAAAAGCATGGAGAATTTCAAAAGCAAAAACCCACAAACCCAACCCCCACCCCCATTAACCAATTATTAAGTACTATAAACTAATTAAATGAAGAAGGTACCGGCAGGGGTGCCGCTCGGCAGGATCCCCGGGTCCCCCTTCTTGAGGCTTTTTTGTGGCTCTTTTTGTTTTTCTGTTTCTCAATTACAAAAACAGTCCAGAAAATAGTTGTAGCCTCGAGTGGGCAATTGGTTGCGGTGGGTGTTTTTGTGTTTTTTTTTGTCTGGTGGTACTACTGATATACTTACCAATCATTGGTGGGGTACTGGGTTTTAATTGCTTATTAATTTGATACTCCTATATCAAAGTGGCTGATACTTTTGGGTCTCTACAATTGTCGTCCAATAAAGAAAACAAAAATACTACGAACACAACAAATTATGAAGTTCAGATATTTTTAGCCGTTTACTGCACTATTTTTTTTTACTAACAGCGTTGCTCTAACAATATCAAATTTATTTTTTGGCACTATTATTAATGATTTTCCTACCGACGGTAAATAATGTAAAAAAGGGCATAATAATGAATTGAAATTTCTAATTGTGTGTTAATACTTGGATAATGTGTATTAGAATTAAAATTGATTAGGTGGAACATATTTTACAAAAATTGTATGAGCTTCTTTTTAAAAAACAAGCACTACAAATTTCATCAAATACGCCTGAGATTTGTTTTGACATAACATTTTAGTAATCAACATGATCATTGGAAATCATCACATAATTATCTCAGTAGGCCATCGTTTCTGAATCTGAATCCTCACATGTAATGGTCCTCCTATATAACTTTCAAGTGACACAAAATAGGATTCATCACGATCCCACGTTATGATCTAACCCATTCATTCTATAGATTTCAATGTAAACTTTGTCTATGAAAAAAAAATTGATTAGGGCATCGGTATCTACTTGAATGAAACACAATTAGTTATCACAACAGAAACAGATAACTACTCCAATACGATTTGATCAAGTCTTTACTGACGTCCAATCAATTTAATAGTTTGCATGAATGATAAATGCATCTAAAGTGTGGTGAAATTATGAAGAGTACTAATTATTCCCATAAAGTGTAACAACCTTGATTTTTGGTAAATAAAAAATTTCGTTAAATATTTGGATTTTATTTTAATTACTTGGATTTCTTTTAAAATTCCTTTTTAATTTCTAATAATCCGTCATAATTAGATTTGAGACATAAAATTATATATTTTCACATCGGACAATCTAGTCCTTTTCTAAAGGCAAGTATGCTTATAGAAGTACTTGTATATTTTCCTAGCGAGTTAAATAAAATCTTTAAATTATATTTCTTGGCTAGAAATCCTACTTGGCAAGTCTAGTTAATTCCTAACTAACTAGTTTGGCCAATCCAGTGACCTATCAAGGCTAATTTTATCTAGTTGAACCTTATGACCCTTATGAATCCTCCTAATTCCTAGGTGCACATTTTGAACCTTATGAACTTTTCTACACCCTAGTTGAACCCTTCCAATCCTAGACTAGGAAATCATTACACTTTCTTGACTAGTCAATTCATGACTTTATTCCTCATCATTACATCTTCCAAGTTTATCTTTTCTCTTTACCTATTGAACGATAGTTGTTAGGAAAATTCTTATCCTTTGGGTAATAGGTTTTGTTTCCAACCATTTAGTTAGGCAAACCTAAATACCAATTGACTTAGTAACCTTCCCCTAGCATTTAAGAACCATTGGACAAAGATAGTCATCATGATACTTCCAAGAGTAACACTCATGACTTAGTGTAATCATGACTAGGATCACTTTCTAGGAAATGGTTAACCATTGGTCCATAGGATTACCTTTGGAAGCTTAACCTTCATCATTACCTTTCCTTAGACCTATTAGGACCTACTTGGACCTAAGTATACCTAGTATATATATGTATAGATATATGTATGGTTGCTAGGAGAAGTGTTATTCATTGGACAATAACTAGTCATCAAAGCCATAACCTATCATCATTACTCTCCCTTAGCCTTATAAGTCTACCTTAACTTAACCACCCTTAGTCTTCCTCACACATATACACATATACATACACCTACATATATAGCACATGGGAGAAAGGAGAGAGAGAGGGGCTGAGAGAGAGGAGGAGAGAGTGCGTGGTATGTGCTTGTGTGTTGTGCACTCCAAGCTACCCTTTAGAGCCTATTTCCTATCAGAAAAGCTATGTGCACAACAGCTTATACACAGCTACCTAAATTCTGTAGTGATTTTGGGTGTTTTGTTAACGCCTCTAACGATATCAAACGAAGCTCATTTTTTACAGAGACCTTAAACGACATATTTAGAACAAAATGAGCGGCTTCGATCATCTTTGTGCGACCCGAGCCGGGAGAAAATGGCATCTGTGCACAGCTGCTGTGTATAAGCTGCTATGCACATAGCACTGCTCATTTCCTATTGCCAACCCATTTCTAGTCAATTTCTAGCATAGAATCCTAGGCCTAATCATTCTAGATTTGATTCCAAAGTAGCCTTTAATCATCCTAGAACCTAGCCTTAATTACCCTAGGATTTGACTACAATCTAGACCTAGGAATGACTAAACATGGAAGGCTATACTTTAGCCTAATCAAACCCTGTCTTAGACTTGTAAGTCTTGCACCCTAGATCATGATCACCTAGGATTTACCCTAGAAAGCTTAAGATCCTACTTGCCTAAAATAGTCTTAAGCCTAAAATATTGGACAAGACAAGTCATGGAAGGCACCATGGGAGAGAGACAATAGAGCAAATCCATGGGGGAGAGAGAGAGATATGGCTGGCCAAGAGAGGGGAGGGAGAGCCCAACATTTTGCTATAAATAGGACCCCATTCTTGCCATTCAACTCACACCTTCAACCCTTCAACTTCTCTCTCTAGAAATCTTGTGTTCTTACTCTGTTCTTGTCTTGTTCTTCATTGTTCTTAAGTTGTTCTTGAGTTCTTCAAGAAACTCATCCTAGGCCGCCACCAAACCGCCACTCGACCACCCTTTCGATCCACAAAAGTTTAGTAGTGTAGTCAAGATTTAGTTTCAACAGAAACTTTTCTCTTTCGAAGTTACCGCAAGCTTTCCGTAAAAAGTACTCTGTTCGATCGCCGACGTATCTTCTTTCATCCGTAGTCGTCGCTACCGCCAAAAAGAACGGTAGAGTCCCATATACGCTATCTCTAAGTATAAATGTATATATTGTTGTTTTGTTTGAAATATATGAGAACTTGAAAAGTGTTTTACTAAAGGCTTGAAAAGAAATATGACGATGTTGAACATATCGACCTTATTTTCCGGAAAAACATATGTTGTTTTGAACTTCCCTAAAAGAAAGAAAGAACGGATTTTGGAAATATAAACTTGATTGAAAGTATTCGTATTTTGATCTTAAGGATGATTATGAGTATGTATATGTGATTACTTGAATTACTTGTGTGATAAAGCATAAGTGGTATCCACTTTAAAGGCATCTGAACATATGGCATTTTGCTTTAATTTGTGATATGAGCATGATAAAGTAATATAGAGTTGGATGATCTTGCTAGTTTAGTTTCAAGATTATAATGAATGATTTATAAGTACATATGTGAAAGGTCCTACCGCGGAGTCTTTGCATGAAAATGAAACACAGAAATCGAGAAAGTAGAGACATGACACATAGGGTGTGTTAATAACAAGACATGTTTTGAAACCACAATGTGGCCAAACTTGGTAACCCATTGTGTGTATGGAAACCGCGATGTGGCCGGACTTGGTAGCCCATTGTGTGGATTGCGAAAACTGCAATGTGGCCGGAATTGGTAGCCCATCGTGTGGATTGCGAAAACCGCAATGTGGCCTAACTTGATAGCCCATTGTGTGTATAAAAACCGCGATGTGGCCAGACTTGGTAGCCCATCATGTGGATTGCGAAAACCGCAATGTGGTCAAACTTAGTAGCCCATTGTGAAGATTGCCAATGGGGCCGGACGTGGTAACCTCATTGGTAATATGGCTTGGTTATCCGCGGAGAGGAGCCAATGCAAATTTTGTGTGCCAATGGGAACCCGGCGTGGCGGAACCATTGTGAGGATATTCAAGAGACCGGCGCGGCAGAACCGGAGTTGGGTGTACAAATAATGATTTTGGAAATGATGATTTGGTGGGAAAATGGTGACACGATCTATGACAAGTCGCGTAGAAGAAACTCAAAAAATCATGGACACCAACGTTAGTTTGAATAGTGAATGTGGATGTGTCATTGTTAACTGTTTTGTTAGATATGCATGTACTTTGTGAAAATCGTTAATATTATGAACTAATGTTTATAATTTAAGGGTTAGTGGGTATGGATTATTCTATTGAGCTCTCATAGCTCATGGTGTTACCTTTGGTGACCCTGACATATTATACTGGTGGCGACGCTGATATAATGTGTCAGACTTTATAAATGATCAAGGTGAGCTGTACACCTTGGAGGCCTATGGAGCTGAAGAGCTGGCTAGGATGGAGGAGTAGATAGAGCTATAGTTAGGAACCCTAGTTTCCCTCCCTTTTGTAATGAAAGTACTCTTATGGAGATTGTGATGTAATAATGAGCCAGACTCTATTTTGAAGTTTCAATAAAATTGTCTATTTAACGTAACCAAAATTAGAGGCGTTACATAAAGCCAAAGATCATAAAGAGGAAAAGGGAAAATGAAGTAAATAGGGTATCGCTCGAAGCGCTCACCTGTCTTCTGCCTCAAAATATTTTACATGTAAAACATTTTTCATTAATTGGATGGAAATGACTTACCCTTAAATTTTTCGTAAGTTATTTTTAGAAATGAACCCGCTGCCTTCCACTGCAATTCTCACTACTCAGTTTTCTCGATCGTCAGTCTTGACCTACATTCAATTTCAATATTCTCAGATCTTTCCATCATTGACGCCCCTCTCTCTCTATACTATTTTGTCGATTTCTGAAAATATTTTCAGTGTCAACCATACAGAGGCGGCTCCATGCTGTGGGTTCCATGGTCAATTGAACACCCTGCTTAACACCACAATCTCGCCTTCAAATATAAGATTGGAAAAACCCCAAGCGTAGGGCTAGATCGTCGATAGCATAATATCCGGAAGTCCGGGATCGTACCACAGGGAATCAAAGATAGCTTAAATGGATTGTAGGTATTGTAATGTGGATTTCGGAGTTTAAGACGGCCAACTTGGTTTTACTTTAAACGGTGGAAATGCTAAGGAAAAATGCAACACCCCACTCCTGCAGAATTATGGCCCACTCAAAGTGGCGTGACGCCTGACACAACCTGCGCAACTATTGAGACTAGCGCCTTGAAATAAATAAATAAAATAAACTACAACTTGCAACGGAGACCAAACGAAAGATTTTATTAGATCAAACCCAGCAGTTGTACAACTAAGTGCTAACCACACTTTTTTTTTTTTTTTTTACAACTGAACAAGTCTAAAGTACTTGCCTTCCTATTCAACCACACAAACCTCGCAAACCATAAAGTACACAGCTCCAACTAAAAGATTTTACAAGAGCAACCTCTATATACACCTGACAAGTACTGTAGTGGATCGACCTCTAGCTCAACGAGAATCTGCTACAAAAAAGGTTACAGGAGAATGTACATTAGCAACATAATAAAAAGAAATGCGATTAAACACTTTAGATGGATTGAAGTCAAAACATCCAGCCAATATCAATTTGACTAAATAGCGACCAAAACCCGCCTAGTGTATCATTTCCATCATTTCAATAAACTTTCTCAATTTGCAAATTCATTCCAACAACATATTCCAAAGGATTGCAAATATTCACACCTTTCATCTCCACTCTAAAATAGTGGTATATCATTTTACCAAATGTGCCAACGAGTCGTCTACCTCACGACCAAGAGTTAGGACGATACCGTGACCTCAGTCACAGGCTCGCATATAGCGACAGTGACGATGGCCATTCTTTATCACCAATGGTAGGTGCTAGCAAGTTAGATTAGTAGTCAACCAAAGGGTAAGCACCAACCAAGCTTATTGGCAAACAACAACCAAGTTTGCCAATCGACCAAAAGCAAGCAACAACCAAGCTGCAAATAAGAACATTGGCACAAGAGGCATAAAAATAATTCCTTTCAATTCATCAAACAGTTTTGATCCATCTAAGCAACAATTATCTCCCAAATATTCTTAAATCATAATAGGACTTTTCAATCAGTAAATATAGTGTCATAGAGCAAGTAGAAAGAGACATTTTAATTTATTATTGAAGCTGTACATTCTCACCTTACAAAACGCCGACTCCGCTGCCGACTCTACTCCCTACGAGCAGGAGACGTCACAGTGACAGTCCTTATGATATCCCCACCTAGAAAATATGAATAACGCTCCACCCATAAGGTTCACTACCAAAGCTCATGCCAAATGCAAATGAAATGCTCTATGAAATCCAACCATGCTATGCTCTGCGAATTTCTGGAATTTTTCAAGGAATTCGTTTGCCACAAGAGTTTTGCCATAAAACTCAGGCACATAAACGAAGATTCTATCAAAATTTCAGAAATTTCTAACCTTGGGAAGTAGTTTTAAATAGGTACCGATTAGACCAAAAACTCAAAGTGATTTTCAGAAAACAGATTTTAGGCCAACTTCAAACTGAAATATGTTATTAGTCAGGCCCAACTAAGGCACATGACTTACATATAGTTGAAGCTCTATGTGTCTAGTTTCCAACAAAGAAAGTGGAATGTGTTTTCGAGTTTTCTAGGCAGAGTTATAGCCATTTTCATAAAGTACGATGGTTCTATCAGCACATTGAGTTCTATGACAGCAGCTCAGTATCGAATTTTTATAAATTTATATACTTTGAATAACATCATAAAATTTTAACACAGTAGATGAGACATGTATATAAACCTACAGTTTAAATCTCATAGTATTTTGAGTTCAAAAACTGGGGTGGAAAAATTCATCAAAATTACCGCAGACTTGACTTCTTAACACTGCTACTTATCCTAGTCAATACTAATTCGAGTTTTTCTACAACAAACCTTATTTTTCCTCAACTAATCATAGTTAACCTTGCATAATATATCCATATTTAACAATATGCTGTCACAGTAACAAACCTATCAAATGAGAATTATCAAAATTAGACCCATGAAAATAATTGTTTTACCTTAGATTTGGTGCTTCCTCCTTGGTTCTTTTATTCACTCACACACACACACTCTCTCTCTCTCTCTCTCTCTCTCTCTCTCTCTCTCTCTCTCTGTGCAGCAACAGCAAAAGAGACAATGAATTCTCTTGAATTGATTCAACTTAGACTCTTAAGCATGATGTGGAAATAAAAGCATGAGGTGGCTTAATGCATGCACACCCAAATTTTGTGCCTATAGATAGACATGCAAATGCTCTTACATGAGAACAAAAGAGCAATTAAATAGTTCTCAGCCCTTCTACGGGCTTCTTCTTCTTTTTTCTTTTTTTAAAATTGATAGTAGAGCACATCTATTTTAGTTCACCGTAAAGCAAAGAGAGAGATGCACAATCACATAAGATGCAAAATGCCATGTTAGGTGCGATGCACGTGCAAATTCGGAACGGGTATTACAAAAAAGACTAGAAATTTATTTTATGAACTAAAAGAGGCAAGTCTAGGGATCATCTATCCCTTGACAAAGGCCGCTATCGGTTCTCAATTATAACTCAAACGAAAGTCACGACTGCGTGCTCACGCTCGAAAGATTTAACTTTAACGACTACGTTTATCCAAAAATGTGATTAAACGGAATTAAATCAACCTATTTTTTTGCTAATGTATCTAACACATAGGAGGCCACAAGCCCTCAATATGTCGCTTGCCAAGACCGCTTGACTAAACAACATATTAAGGAGTTAACACCCCTCGCTTAGACCAAAATGGCTAGGTTAACTTAACTCCAAAAACCATGCTTTTAAGCCCGAGGGTTTGAGAACCAAACAACAACCTAAGTCATCGGGAAAGAATATCCCAAGACTTAGCCCACAATACTACTCACACATATTGAAAAGACTAGAAATTATGCTAGGAAATGAAAACATGATTAACCGATAAAAAAAACAAAAATAAACTTGATATTAGTAAAAATCTAGTCCGTAGCTACAACTTTAATACTTGAAAATTTAACAAACTAGTAAAACTTACAAGTGTTCTTGGAGATTAAGACTAAAAAGCTTGAAAGACTTTAATGGAGGAAAGTTAAAAGGATGTAATGAGCTAGCTGATGAAAGGAAGAGAGAGAATGGCCTATTTATACAAAGTTGTTCCTTCCTCGACCAAAATATCTAAAACATACTAAAAGTAGTAAAAATTTCATAAGTGGAAAATCCAAAAAGCAACAAATATCTGGCCAAAGGCTCATGGTATCGATACTTATTATGGAGTGTATCGATACCACACTGCTAAGTTGAAAAGGCCATTTTCCCGTAAAGCTTTGGAATCTATACAGCCTTAATCTGTATCGATACATCATTCGCTGCCTTCCCAGAAAACCAACGCGTATCAATACACCATAAGGCTGTATCGATACGGGGAAGCTAACTCCAGGTCTTCAGGTTAGCCCTCAAATCTTGGCATCCAACGGCCTCGGAGCTCACCCGACGCCTCACGTCTTCATGGCAGAGTTCCACTTGGTGTGGATACTTAAACATTGTTGGGGGTTAGCCTCGTGCCCAAAATACGCATTTTCAGGACGTTTTACTTGTATCACTAAACAAACTACCTTACGAATAATATCGAATAAAAACGAAGAATTATAAATAAAAGATGCTATAAACTAGAGGACTTGAGCACCACGATCATACAATCTTGGGTGCTTATCACACCCGAACAATTTTTTTTTTTTTTAGAATATATGTAAAAATTATGAGCTAGCCTTTCTTTGAACACCCAACGTAAATATCAATGAACATCCAATTTTAAAAGTCTGAACACCTAACCCAAAAAGAATTGAACACCTAACCCAAAACTAATTGAACACTCATTCACAACCCAATTATAGCTCATCAATCCAGGTAATTTATATTTGAACACTTAACACATTACATCAAATAAAGCTCATAATCATAAATAAAAAAAATGTAAAAAGAAAGTGAAAAGAAAAATATATTGGTGTAAGTATTATGCTTTATGCTCTCTCTCCATTTTTGTTGTCGATTATCTAAATGTGTTAATTTCGCATTCATGACAATAACCTTTTTTTGTCTAGTTAGCTTACAAAATTATGGACAAAACTTTTTAAAAAAATTCAACTACGTTACAAACCCCATTTTCTTGAATAATATTCTTTCGAATTTAAGATTATGATAGAAAATCTCATCATGTCATCCTAAGGAACAAGTTTTTGAGAAGGTCAACCCCAATGTACTCACAACAATTTCTTTCACAAGGGTTTTAGCAAATTAATACGTTGTTTAAACGTTGGCAAAAAATATAAAAACTCATTTAGGACAACTGTAAAATACTAAAATTTTACTCCCTCTATTCTCGAAACACTGTCTATTACAAAATACAACTTTCAAAAAAATTAAATTTTTGTTAAAAAATATAGTATATATTTTTAAGTTTTTAAGAATAAAAATGTTTTTTAACATACCATTTATACAACTATATGAGATTTTGTACATATATTATTAATTAATATATTTGCTAGTAGAGTTAAGGTAATTTCTGAACACCTTATCACAAATTCTTTGAGCCGCCACTGCAACTATACACCGAAAAATAAAAGTTTGAAATTTGTTTTCTAAAGAAACATTTTACATCGAAACAAATGGAGCCAAACTGATTCATCCAACTTATTTAAGAAACATAATGATTAAACCTAAAAGTAATTTACTTTCTAATATTTACCTTTCACCTTTTTTGAAAAGTTACTTTATTTCAAAAAAGTAAGGGCAAAAAGGGATTTTTATCCATTTAAAAGTCAAATGAACAAACAAATTAGGACAAAGCAAAATTAAAAAGTAGACAAACAAATCGGAACGGAAAGGTACGATAAAAAAACATGTGGGGACATGCCTGAAATAAATCTATAGAAAAATACAGTAAAACAGTACTTTCAAAATGCCCACTCGTGCATGTTAAAAGACACGTGGTCTTGCCTCCTTTTCGCCCTTTAGAATTTTGGCGTGTGTGCTTTGGCACCAAATTTCTTGTCCATGGGCGTTTCGGTCTTTTTGACTCTTTTCGCCATTCATCGTCCTAGAGCTTTGGGTTTTTCTATTCGGTGATCCGGTTCACCGAGCGCACCATGTCGGTCCTTTTATCAACACTCCCTCGCTTCTCTCTCTTTCTCTCTCTCTTTCTACATTTTCCTTCTCAATCCATCTGATCCACCCTGAATCCTGATTCATTGCTAATTGGGCTTTTCTACTATATCTGTGCTTTGGTTTGTGTTTTATCAAATCCCTTTCCCCAGTGCATACATAAACCTCCTCTAATTCCTCTCTCTCCCTCTCTCCATCTCTGCTCTTTCCTAGCTATGATTAGGGTTTTCAGACTCTCATCTAGACTACTATTGTAGTTATTGTTGAAAGTATTACTCCAAAACATTTCTGCCCCTGTTCCAGAAAACCCTTGATACATAATGGATCAGGTTCAAAAGGTCAGCCAAATGTTAAATCACGAGCTCACTTATTAGTATTTTCAACCGGTACCCATTTCGTCATTATTGATTTCATCATTGAATTGTTTTTCCTTTTTTTTTTTTTTTTTACCAGGAATCGTTGCCTGAAGAAATGAATGAGATCAAGAAATTCTGCTGCGATTGCAAAACCACTAAAACCCCACTTTGGAGGGCCGGTCCATCTGGGCCCAAGGTAAACCACCAAAACTCACTTGATCTATCTGTGATCTCGATTTTTACGAAATAGGTTTTCGGTTTTGATCCAAATAAAAAATGGGTTTTCAGTTTTGATCAAAATAAATAATGGGTTTTGATTTTGATAACTTTTCAGTTGTTGATTTCGCAATTGCTGATGTATATGTATTTCTTGCTCTTGTTACAGTCATTGTGCAATGCTTGTGGGATAAGGTATAGGAAGAAGAGGAGTGCGGTTGTGGGTTTGAACAAAAGCGTTGAGAAGGAGGAGAAATCAGCTACCACTAGCCTTACCAATACAAACACCACCGCCGCCACAACCGTCGCCGCCGCAAAGAATCGTTGTGGTGGTGGCGGCGGCAAGGGGTGTAATTTGAGTGAGGATTTGAGGGTGAGATTGGTGGCTTTGGGGAAGGAAGTGGTGATGTTACAGAGGCAGAGATCTCCAATGAGGAAGAGACAGAGGAGGAGGAGGAGTGTGAAAAGGAAGTTGGGAGAGGAAGAAGAACAAGCAGCTTTTTTGTTGATGTCTTTGTCTTGTGGCTTTGTTTTTGCTTAGAAAGACGAGACGAAAAGGTGTCAAACAAGACCCTTGAAACAAGCAATTTACCTTCTTTTCAGTTTCCTTTTTGTCCCCTATGAAAATGCCCTTTTGGGGGTGGATTGGGTTATGCTTATAATAGCAAGTGATGGGTGCCGGTGCCGGTGCCGGTGCCGGTGGGGATCTTTGTTTTTGGGTGATAAAGACAGTTGTTGCTGCGGGAATCAAAGTTCCTCATTCATGATGTACATATGATGATGTTTTAGAAATGAATTGGGTATTCCTGTTGTATTTACAATCGGTGGGTGTATTCTGCTAACTAGACTAAATACTTTTTCTTTTTTTTTAAATACTATTTTAAATTAAAGGTGATGCATTGTAAGAGAATAACTTGTTTCTTAAAGCTAAAAATAAGTATTTAGAAAATAAGTATCTTAGCGGAACGAGACCCAAGTCTGTTGACACATACATTTTTTCTTTTTAAAAATAGATCGTGCATGGATCACTGTGTGAGACCCGCTCTGGGTCTCACATAAACTATCCGAGTTGTTCATTAAACGTAAAACATTTTCTCAATGGTTCACGTGAATAACTCAATCTGATACGTATAAGTACTCGACGGAAATCAATATTTACATCAAATTTTACTTGTTTAATGGTATACGTGAAAAATCAACTCATAAAAATTGAATTTTAAATTTGTTTATAAAATAGACGGTCATAGACAGTTTAATTTTAAACTTATTGACCATTCATTTTATAAACCAAATTTTATTTTTTTATATAGTACAAAATATTGACGTCCGATCAAACTAATTTTTTTAATAAATATATACTAATTTTCTAGACTCTATTGATGAACGATTCATATTACTACAATAAAAGCATTGTAAGATCCACAAATGACGGTGATAGGTGGACCTACAGAATTTATACTCCTTGATAATGCCCATATTAATTTGTTGAATCTAGACTTAGAATCTTAGGGGCATGATAGGATTATGTAGACACCCCAATTTGGATCTCTCAATTGTTTTTCTTTGTTTTTCGGTTTCTTATTTCTCCGATGATGAATCAGATCAAAGACAGTCTTGAGAATGAAATAATTTGAGCTTGAAATGAGTGGAACCTATCCTGAACCCCAAAACCCTAAGTCAAAACCCTGACCTCAGAATTGGCCATCACACGTTGAAATAGATCTCACGCGCGATGTTTTATCTGCCAGGTGTTGGTCAAAGTCAAAAGCCTTGACTGTTGACCACCGAGAGGGTTGGTTTAATAGTCGCGGGATGGAGCCACTATGTTGCGCGATGGTCAACACCTGTCACTTTCACCTTTTTCCAACTAGATTTTATGATGATCAAGGGGCTACTGACCTATGGAACCCCGTTTTCGTCGACTGAACAGCGTTTTGCAGGTGCATGGGTTGCACTACCCTCACAACCACTCCCATCACTTTGTTGGCCTATTTCTCCACCAAGAAAGGCTGGCCAACCTTGTTGGCTGGTTACTAGGCCAAGTCCTCCACTCACCAAGCACTCTCTCACCTCCTATATATACCCCATTGGTCCTCCAAGATCAAGGTTACCAAAAATCAAGCAAAAAAAGGCTACACAAACCCTAAAGCACTTAATATTCCCTTTACTCTTGCCATCTTCATACACTTATTTCACAAACTCTATCACCTTTTTCAAGCCATTTTCGTATCACTCAAGTAAAGGTATAAATTTTCTGCATGTGTACTGTTTTGATCCCTGAGGGGGGCTGACAGGGCCAAGGCTGGTAATTAATACCAGTCATGGCTCTAAAGTCAGCAGGGTTACAAGAAATCGTGCACTAACACTACTATGCGCGATGGAGCCACTCACACGCGCGACTATCCCAATCAGCACGCGATGGTCCTCGTGGGGATAGGATGCTAGTCATTTTTCTGTTTTCCGTAGTGTTATAAATCACTTTGAAGAATGATAAGAATTAATCCCTTGAGGTGCATCTTAAAATTCATGGTTTAGCTTAGAATGTTTATTTAGTCACTCTGGAATGCTCCTGGATTGCTTCTGAATATGTCTCAGAGCCTAGGCATGCAAAGCAATTCCTGGAAGTCCAGTCATGACCCGCGCGCAATGATCTGACTCCATCGCGCGATGGTCAGCTTGTTTCCAGGGGTCGCCCTTGCATGGGTAGTTTGGTCTTTGGCCCTTGTTTTAATACCCCCACTGTTTAGGGGTTGTATCTCAATTCCATTTATTCTGTTTGTAATTATTATTTACTTTCAGTACATATAAACTGCTTGGTTTGACCCTGGGTGTGCACTGGTCCTTCCAAAGCCAAGAAGGAGGCAAAACTTAACCTGCTGGGAAGATATTGACCCTCGCGCGATGGAGTGGGTCTGACACGCGATGGTAGACTTGCATGCTGGCAGATCCATGCATGCAAGTTGGCCACTGTTTGTGTCAAATTCATATCCAAAGCACTGTTTTGATATCCAGTCACAGTGTTGGGTTTTATCTCATTTATTTTCTAGTATATTGTTCATCCATGCTATTTTTCAATCACATCCTGCAAAATGTTACAGTTTTGAATCCCGATTAACTGTTCCTCCGCCCTAATTGGCTAGAAATTGTTTAAATAAAAGAAGAATCGCAAATATTTTCACAAAATGCCTAAGTAGAGACCGATCTCCGGATTAGGTGAGAGGGGTGCCTTAAAACCCTTCCCCTCTCGTAACCTGGCTCCCGAACCCAGATATGGTTATGATGGACTAGTTCCTTCATTCTTTCAAATCAAATAGCGCGGCAGGTGCTTCGAAATACGGTTCCTTGGGTGTAGGACCTTCAAACCCGAGTGGCGACTCTGTATTTTTGAGCGCTTGCCATCCGCGCTCGCGCTCTCTCGATTCCGGGCCCTTGCATTTTTTGGAATCCGGAAATTCGAAAGGGCATGCTACCCACAGATTACAAGATGTAGAAGATCCTAATTGATGTCATGTGGATCCCTCTTGATGGTGAGATATACAATGCTCCTTTATCACCTTCCACATAGGTTAATGAAAACCATATAGATTCCTAATTGCATCGCTTAGATTGGAAAATTATTAGGTGTATTGGTATGTGCTTCTTTTTTCTTTTTTGGTGCAACGGAAATATTATTGGTATGTGCTTCATCACAAAGTCGGCTTCTACTTCAATGTATGGTAAAGAAAAACCCGAAATGGTAAAAAAAGACCCTGAAGCACTTTTATGCAGTTCATCAATTACTTTGAATAATCACTTGTTTCGATTTACTATTATGGTTTTCCTTTATGGGAGTTTCACTATTTCATCAAATGTACGAAAGCTTCTAAAGTATATCATAGATGAGCAATGCTAAGGACACATCAAAGTTTACATCTATTTTTGCACTTTTAGAGGGTGTCACAATCACTTGTGAGAGTAGATGTACAAATGGATGTACACTTGGATGCATTTCTATCATTTTTTATAATAGATATGTTAGAAGACATACATTTATGGGGCGTTTTCGCTAGCCAATAAGTTATGGACAACTTATAGTCATCCAAAAATGTCAAGTTGTTTTCACTAACCTATAAATTGTACATGGTATATGAGTGGGTGAAAGAAAAAAATAGAAAGAAAAATAGAGAGAAAAAAATGGTGTTGGTTAGTATGAACAACATGGCAAAATGAAATACTAACTTGTAGTCCAAAAATTACCAATCTTTTGCACTTGCCTCCATGTTAAAAAAAAAAAAAAAAATTGTTCAAACTAAACCCAGTTGGGTGTGTGTGTCCCACCTCCCGACTCCTTTTTTTTTTTTCGACCCAACTTCCCAACTCAAGTAGGTATATTTAGGAGAATCAATGTGATAAATAGATTTCGGAAACAAACGTTCGAGTGTAGACACCCCAATCTGGGTTTTTTAGATTAGTTTACTTGCGATGTTTGATTCCCCTATGATGAAATGGATCAAGAACACCCCAAAAATGTTAATGTGGTTGAGATTTGAGTAACTAAAACCTTTTTAAGCCCAGCCAAATTCAAAGCCAAAACCCTACCTATATGCGTTGGTGCACAACTAGCGCACGTTCGTCCAAGCGCCACCTATTGGTCATTGGTCAGCTTTGACCATTGACCAGGGCAGGGGCAGCTTGGACTAGCATGTGCAGGTCAATAACCCGCGTGCTGGTCAAACCTTGTCCCATCACCTTTTCTCAGCCTGCATTTGCCATGATCACAAGACTTTTGGGGCCAGGGGAACCTTCTTTTTCGTCTGAACTGTGGCTTCGGACAGGGGGGTGTTCCCCCCCTCTCACACCTCTCCCATCACTCTTTCCCCTCTCATTTAATAACAGGGAAGACCTAGAGTCCAAGCAACCAGCCATTACTTGGCTGGTTGAAGACCTCCTACACTCTTCCATTTCCTATATATACCTCCCTTCATTGCCCAAGCAAAAGGGTACTAAGTTGCTATGTCAAGCCCTCGATTTTCAACAATAATAATAACTTTAGACAATTAAAATCCTCACAAGGGGTACAGTTACCCCAAAAGACATTTCTTTCTCATAATCACAAGTTAAGTTCATAGATTTTATCTTCGGCTCAAAGGTCCCAAATTGTCATAGTACAAGTATTGAAAGAGAGAGTTAAGAGTTTACAATCTTCCATTGTCAAATGATAATAATAATCGAAATTACAATTACATTTTCAAAAAAGTTTTACTAATATGCTAAATAATTCCCCCTTGTTAGCTTTCAAAATGATGATGTCAAACATGCACTCCAAGCACTTTATGTCAATGACCTTAAGAGATATCTGAAAATGATAATAGGTTGAGCTACACTAGCCCAGTAGAGAAATCTTTACACAAGCTATATGAAAATGCGATGAAGTATGCACCAAGAGTGAATGAATTTCAATAAGCGAGCATAAGGAACATGGGTTAACTACAAAGAATAGGCGGACCACGACTACAGCATTCTAGACGTCTTATCGGTATTCCTAACTATTTACATCTCAAACTAGAAACATTAATAAAACTCACATCAATCTAAATAAATCTACAAAGATACTCAACCATTTCATTAGTCCTCATACGAATGCCTCAATCTTTCTCAAGCCATTGACGGTAATCAAACTCAGTTTCCATAAAACTTCTTTCTCTTTGTTTGCAAATGATTTAGAGAAATACAAAACCCATACAGGTCAAGCTCCGTTGATTCGAGCTTGAATACCAGAATCCGTTGATTTGTGCCCAAATACCAGAAACCGTTGATTCGCTCAAGAATACAGGAGGATTTTTCTCTTTCCAAAACACAAAATCCTTTCTTTTCAAAATCTTTATAAAAATCAACCACATATCCATTTCTCAATAATCACACATTAATCCACATATCATCAATCTCTATTTTCACATGTATCGCGCGTGGTCTAGTCATCTCACCGAATTCATCTCACTGAATGTCCATGGTGATACCCGTTCAGTTTTAGACCAGTCATCTCACCATTTTGGTCGTTTTACCGAAAGGTGATACCCGTAGTGTCCAGCCTAGTCATCTCACCACCGAGTGGTGATACCCGTAGTGTCCAGCCCAATCATAATCACATATCGATTGATCAATCACAATTCAAAGTATTTCAAACAATCAACCATATCATAACATCGACTATTAAATAAATACGTCTTTCCCTTATTATATCACAATACCCTAACGGCTCGTTTGGATGCCACACTGTAAAGGGGGTTGTAATATCCACCCTTCTAATCCGTGGGCCCGGTTATATGGCGTACTTTAGGAAGCCAATAACAGGGGGGATTCCTCAAAACCCCCTCCTCCATAACCCCTCCTAATACCGGCTGAGGGGGGCTTACAGATGGCTAGGGTTTGAGCAGTCATTGTGGAATCTCCCCTAATCTTGGACGATCTTACCCCTCATAATCCCCCTTTTTCCACTCCCCAGGCTCCATTTTCTGTCGCAGTCTTCTCGGTCTTGTTTGAAAGAGAAAAAGTGTGGCAATTTGGGTGATTTGGTTGATTTGGAGTTCGATTCATTAGGTATATTCTTGTTCTTCAACTTTTTCCGATTTCTGTTGATTTTCTGTATGAGTTGTGTTGATTTATGATTTCAACAGTGTTTTTGTTTGATTTGGTTTGTGGGTTTCGACTCCCAAGTACCATTTCTGTTGCTACTCTTCTCGGCAATGTTTTTATTTGAAAGAGAAGAAGAGGTTTTTGGCGATTTAAGTGCTTTGGTCGATTTTTTTGTTCGATTTTGTGTTGATTTTTTTTTCCGGCAGTGTTCTTGTTCCATTTGGTTTGTGGGTTTTGTGGTTTTCGATTGTTATGGACTGTTATGAATGGGTTTTCGAATATTTGCATATCCTAATTTTGTATTTTCGGGGCATCAAGCCTGTAACCGCCGTATGAGATTATGTTTTTTTAATCAACCTCAGAGTGCATAATGCATGATTGGAGAAAATCGGTGAAGCAATTTTTTTTGGTAGCATCTTATAGTTGTTTAAAAGTTCGCTGTCATATTCCACCTAGTTTGTTTTCATCTCTACTTGTTCCTTTTTTGTAGTGAACATGTTGTTTGCTGTCATAACTTTAGAACACTTATATATTTTGCCTGCCAGGTTGTTATGCTTGTTTTTGTTTTCTATGATGTAAACTGCTACTTAAGCTGAAGAAGTTGTTTGAATTGCTACATGAACTGTTGTTCATTTCTTTTAATCGGTGCTACATTAACTCTTGTGATACCTAATGTGTAACTTGTGTTTCCCTTCTGCATATTTATTCCTATCTATCTTTGCTGTCATTTTTCTCGGGCATGTATTGGAGCATCTCCAATGGCCATGGTAAAACCCTAGCCAAGCAAGAATTTGACATGGCCTCTCGCAATTCCTAGCAAGTAGTGTGTTCCTCTAACTGAATGAAGTCGGTGTCCTTGAGCTTGAGTTCTTACTTGAAAGCTTGATATTGTGCCATTGCAACAATCAACGGCTTTATGTATACTATGTTGGCGTATGCATGACACAACGTGCATTGTTCCTTAGTTTGTGTATGCTATCATATCTGTGTTAGCTTTCCATTTAATTATTTTTTAGATCATAAGGAGGAGGAGCTATCTTTATTACTGGATAACCTGTCCTCATGGGATGCATTGCACCGTGGCCCATACAATTATTAAAGTGCGATTTTTTAGAGTAAAAAGGTAAAAAAAAAATTACACAAAGTTAGGTTCAACTTGTAATTGATCTATTTTTTTGGTGGTTTTAACATTATTGGAAGTTTTAATTAAACGGGGCGATTCCGAGGACACCCAAAAAAATACCTAAAAAAACACCTCATAGTTCCCGATCAAATTTTGATGATCCGAGCCGCTCAACGTGATTTTAAGGGTACCCGTGAGAAATCAGCAAAAAAAATGACTGGGAAGGGCTTGATCAGAACAGTTTCGAACAGTTTTTCATTGAACGGTTAAAATAAAAACTGCTCAAATCAAGCCTTTCCCTATCATTTTTTTTGTTAATTTCTCGCGGGCATCTTTAAAATCACATTCTGCACACATTGAACGGTTCGGATCATAAAATTTTGATCGGGAACTATGAGTTTGAGATTTTGGGTATTTTTTTGGGTGTCCCTTGAACCATCCCGTTAATTAAAACCAGGTAAGTAGATGAGTATGAGTTGGGAATTTGTAGATGTTCATATCTCCATTGAATTCTGTTGATTTTTGGTGAATAATATGAAACCCTACCTAAAAACCCTAAATCTTACTGATATTTTTGATGAGTATATAAGGTTGATCATTGTTATTTAGGATCCGAATATTAGGTTTTCATAAAAAACCCTAAACCTTGTTAGTGTTTTTTTAGGATGCCAAGATTAAATAGAAAACAGAAAAGGAGAAGAGAAGAGCAAGAGGGCTTTGTGGCATTACATGCGTTTATGAACAATGTCATTGGTGTTGTTCATCTCTACTTGTTCATCACGTCCATGTTTCGCCCTCCGAATCCGGAGTTATCTCCAAATCCGGACTTTTACCAGACGCACATAATCAACATCAATAGGCTTGTGAGGGGTAATAATGTTGATTGCCGTGACCACACTACAAGAAAATCGTTCTATAGCAACGGTCGAAAGCGTTGCCAAAAAACCCAAAAACTGTTGGTAGAGACCCGTTTAGGCTATACCAACGGTTCGGCCAAACCGTTGCAATATATCCGTTGCTATAGAGGTATAGCAACGGTTTTGACGAGCGTTGGTACAGATTTTTTTTTGCCAACGGTTTCATTACCAACGGTTATAACCGTTGCTAAAGGCAATTTTCATTTTTTAAAAAACCAACCACTGTGTGACGTAAGCCTCCACGTGGCAGCCACATGTCGCCTGCATGGCACTGACGTGTCACCCGTGTGGCAGCCTACGTGGCACCCACGTGGCGCCCGCATGGCGGGCGAAATATTCTTGCTCCTCCTGAGAATCGAACCTCCGACCTCGTGTGTGCGCGCGCGTGCGCGAACCAATTGTGCTAGCCTATAACTTGTGAAAAATCATACACCTTTTAATATTTATATTATACTAACCGGTTTTTTTTAATTCTTTTTTTTTAAATTCGGTTTCTACTAACGGTTAATGAAAACCGATGCTATAGACCAGTTTATAGTAACGGTTATTGAAAACCGTTGCTAAAGGTCAGTTTTTAGCAACGGCTAATGAAAACCGTTGCTATAGTCCAGTTTTTAGCAACGGTTAATGAAAACCGTTGCTACAGTGTTGTAATCTACTAACGGTCACATTAAAACTGTTGCTATAGTCATGTTTCTAGTAACGTTTTGTAAACCGTTACTATACACCATCTATACCGACGATTTTTTTAACCGTTGTTAAAAAACCGTTGGGAGATCCTAAATTTCTTGTAGTGCCAATTGAGGGTGAATAGGCATACTTTTTCGAGATTGTGTTGTTTAGTCTGAGGTGTTGGGTAAGGGGACTCACGCAACATATGTCTTGAGGAAAGGGTAGCAATATTCTTGTGGGTCCTTGGTCACCATATGAAGTAAAGGCATACCAAATTTGATTTCTCTAGGTCTACTGAGACAATAAGTAGGCATTTCAATGTTGTACTCCAAGCTGTCTTGCGCCTTCATTGAATGCTCCTAGAGATGCCAGATCATGTACCTGCTAACTACCAAGACACTAGGTGGAATTGGTTTCAAGTACAGTTGTCTTGAATTGTTCCTATTTCTTCCATTCTAAAGCTTTCCTCTACTTCGTCATACTGTGCAAACATTAATACTCTTGTCCACATTTGTTAGAGTTGTCTTGGGGCATTGGATGGGACGTACGTGCTAGTAAATCCCCCGGCCACTGACAGGGCATGATATAGGTCGAGGAAGGGTGAGATTGCTACAAATGTATTACGTGTTTGCACCTAGGACCTTAAATTTGTGTATGTATTGGCTAGTTGGGAAGGATCGGCCATTGACTCTAGAATCCTTGGAAACACCATGGAAAGACCCCAAGGTCTAGGAGTCCCCCGTGGCAAGTTCTATATCCTAAGTCGATGTTTATTTTGATTCCATTACAATTGTCTACCCATCAATGTGTTGTCTTCCATTGGTTACAGAACATTATTACCTGGTTGATGTTGGCTACACCAATGGGAATGATTTTTTAGCACCCTACCGTGCCCAACGGTATCACATTAACCTTTGGAGGCAAGGTCATATGCCAACAAGCAAAGAGGAGTACTTCAACATGAAACTCTCCGCCGCTAGGAATGTCATTGAGAAAAGCTTTGGGGTTCTCAAGATGCGGTTTGCAATTTTGAGATCTCTCTCCTATTATCCGATAAGGACTCAATGTCGTATCGTGTCAGCATGTCATATTGTGTTAGCATGTCGTTTTTTTCATAACCTAATTAAGAGAGAGATGCACAATGATCCCATTGAACACGAGTACATAGCGTGGCAACAAGCACATGTGAACAATGTCCCTGTTGAGATCACATTGCTACCGTAGAGAGTTCCAATGAGTGGACCGTGGGGAGGGATGCTCTAGCGGCGGCCATGTATAACCATTGGTTAGCCAATGGTGGGGGACAAGTGGAGGGCATCTTTCCTTGATTGTATTTTGGTTTTGTTGTGTGAAACTTTTTAATTGTACTATTTGTAACTTGTTTGTATCTTTTCTTTGTGAACAACTTGTAAAATACTATTGTATTTCCCGATGATTTTAATAACCTAATGTTTAAGGACCTACTTTTACAATTGTTGCACACTTTGAAATGCATTTGCAGCAATGGCTACTAATAAAGTGGAAGTAGTGGAAGTGGAAGGCCCTTGAAAGCAAAAACGTAGGAGTTGGAGAAAAAGTGAAGAGGATGCACTAATGAAGTGCATGATGAATGAAGCAGGGGAGAAGTGGAAGGCCGAGAATGGCTTCAAAACAGGTTACTTCACCCATTTAGAGAAGGAGTTACAGAAAGTGCTCCCGAGGTGCAACTTTCAGGCAAACCCCCACATTGACTCCAAGGTGAGGCATTGAAAATCCGTATGGGCTAGAATTGTTAACATCACTGCCCTAAGTGGTTAAGGGAGGGATGTTGTCAACAAACGCATCCACGTGGAACAACCCATATGGGATGAGTATGAAAAGGTAACTCCCGATCTTGAATTTGAATGCTTTAATTGAATATTAAGGCATGAGAATTCGTAGTAAAAGTGCAAATGTTTGTGTAGGCCCATCCTAAAAAGGCCCAAGGCTTGTACGGGAAGTCGTTCCCGTACTTTGAGGATTGGCAAACAATCTTTGGCAAGGATAGGGCTACAGGGGCGGCCGCAAAAGATTATGAGGAAATGACGCGCCCGGATATTGCCAACGAAAGTGTGGAGCCATACAACTCCAATGACTTCTATGATGTTCTATTCGATTACTACGATCAACATCTCCCCAACACTCCTACAACTCCCATAACTCTCATGCCTCACTCCCCACGTCCGCCCCTTGTGGCTCAATGCCTGCGGCCAATGCCGGAGTCCCAAACAAGAGGAAGAGGATAAGAATGGGAGATGTGGAGTTATCCATCCATGCGAGCATGAACAATTTCTTCAAATCAAACAGTAGCTATATGGAGAAGGTGGCCAATTCATTTGGCTATGACAAATAGCTATCCGCCCGATGCACGATGGTAAAAGATGAGTTGTCGAAGCTTGATATCACCTTGACGGAGAAGTTCAAGCTCAATGCAATAATCATTCAAGCGGAATAGAAGGTCAATGACTTCTATGGCACTAAGCTTGAGGAGAGGCAAGCTTTTGTGGAGGCCATCCTTGCCGGTGAGGTGTATGGTCCCATATAGTGGCAATGAGGAATGCATGCCTTTTTGAAGTGGCTTAAGTACCATTATAAGCAAGAACGGTACTTTACCTATTTTTTTTGAAGTAGCTGAACTTTTCGTCGTACCCTTACTTACAAAGCCATTTGTTAATGTGTAATGAACAATGTAGGATGTATATGAACTACGAACTATGATGGGTGTATGAAGTATATATGAACTAATGCACTGTGATCTTAAACTTGGCAATTTGGTACATTTGATGTGTACATTTTGTTCATCTTTGGGAATGTAATATGAAGTTTGTTTGCATGACAGATTTTGGCCAATAAAGTGAGTCTTACTAGGGCAATGATGACTCGATTCAATTCTTAATTAAGGTAGATACCTTGGCGGGGTAACGGTAGTTTCAACCATGAGTACCCTTATGATTCCATTATATTGTCTAAGCCCAATCAAGGCTATGTTGAAATTTTTCTGAGCCTCTGTCCAATTTTTGGCTGCTTTATGGAGTAGGTGCAAAGTGTGTGTGTGTGTGTGCTAGGTGCAGTTCAACCATCATATAAATTGTTCTGAGTAATGCCATAGGGCAATGATGAATCAATACATTACTTACTTAAGGTAGATACATTGGCGGGGTAACATAAGTTGCAGCCATGACTACCCTTGTGATTAAAAATACATTATCTGAGCCCTATCGTAAGTCCAATACAGCGCATGAATAAATCAAGTTTTTGGCTATTCTCTCCAGTTTTCAGCTGTGATTATCTTCATATGTTAGGTAGGGCAATGTTTATCAGTTAGACCATTGTCAGCTGTGATTTTTGGGTTTGACATGTTTTGGCATATTGTGCAAGTTGGTTTATGCACAAAAACAGTTCACAAAAGCAAAAAACATTGCAGTATAATAAACAAGCCTGAGGGTTTTTCAACTGCTACTACTGTGTTTTGGAACATTATAGATTTTACTAACATTAATAGAGTGTGTGCGTGTGTGTGACTTCAAGTGCAATTCAATGGGGCTGGAAATGGGTTTTGGTGAGCTGTTTGTTGTTTATGTTTTGTTCAGTTTCTGTTGGTTTCTGTAGTGCAGGTTGTAATGGCATAGAATTGGTATTTTTGGGCTATGATGATACTTTTCTGAGCCTCTGAGGTGTACTATGATGGTTTGTGTAGCAGGTTCAATTTGTGTGTGTGTGTGTGTGTGAGGTTCAGTTTGTGGAGCAGATTCAGTTTTTATGTGTGTGTGTGTGTGAGAGAGAGGTGCATTTTTGTGTGTACACTGTCTGAGGTTCAGTTTGTGGAGCATGTTCAGTTTTTTGGCTAGGCCGTGCAGTTTCTGTCCAATTTGCTAGCCACTATGGAGTGTGTGAGTGTATGTTTGGGTTGTTTTGTTTTTGTTTGCTGGGCTGCATAGGATCGTTAGCCATGTTTTGGAGCCATGTTTTGGCATGGCTATGAGGAAATTTTTCTGAGCCACCTATTATTGACTTTCCAAACGACGCCATACAGCCAAGCCCACGGACTAGAATGGGGGATATCAAAATTCCCCTTCACTATGAAGCATCCAAACGAGCCCTGGATGCATCCAAACGAGCTGTGTCCAAACTGCAGTTTTTTTGGGTTATCGTTGTGTCCAAACTACTACTGTTCCTGCCTACGTTTCAATTTGTGTGTTAGTGCAGTTATTGTGTGTCCAAGTTGGTTTTCTGTGCTGCTGTGTGTCCAGGTTGGTTTGTCCAAACTGCAGTTTATGGACAGTGCAGTTTTAGAACAGTGATAAAAAAAATTGCAGTTTGTGGACTGTTTTGACGGTTTTTGAATTGCTGCTACTGTTTTTGAGGCTGTTTTGTTGTCGAATTGTCGGTTATATGTAGGCCATAATGATATAAAACGAGACAATTTTAGGTGAGTCACTTATGTTGGCGGGATAAGTTATGAGGGCCAACGGTTCAATCACCGTTCGGCAATATAATTTGTAGCCAAGTAGCAGGGATGGCATCTGGGGCATTTGGGGCAGAATATGGGTTTTCTGTCCCCGATCCCCGAACCCAAAGTTCCGCCCATATCTGCCCCGATCCCCAAACGGGGAGAGGGGAATGAAACCATTTCCGAGCCATTCTGTTTTTGGGTAATCCCCAAACCAAATGGATATCCACAAAAGCAGGAATTAAACACCAAAATAAAAACCAACATTACAAAACATGGTCCAACATAAAAATATGAACATAACAGAGAAAGACTACAACTTGAAGCTTAAAGCTTCATTAAAGATTACATCTTTTGAAACTGAAACTTAAAGTTCAATTACAACTTAAAGTTTTGAAACTGAAACCGGTCCCTGTTCTTGCATTCACATCCACAGACCATTCACCACAATAATACAACTTAAAGTTCAGTTGCATATTCTAACAAGGCAACCACAAGCACACCCAACAAAACTAAGTCACATTCTTCCAAAAGAACAACAACCACAGTAGCGACAAGTTAAAACCACAAAGAGAAATTGTATTGGTTCAAGCACCACAGAGATGGAAAAAAAAAAACTTCCTTTTGAGCTTCAAATGCCAACTTCATTTGTAGAATTCATTCATGTTTAAATGGACAACAAAAAATTCAATTAATATGAGCAATATGCAATGTTAAAACCACAAGAAATGTAAAACAAATGCCAAGAACCTCACGAATCCCTCGACTTCGCATCATCATATAGGGTGGCGTATCCTGATGGGGATTCACCTAACAAATATAAAAAAACAAATTCATAAGTATTAGTTTTATTTTACTAAAGGTAGAAAAATACAAAATACTAAGTTGATTACCTTTCATTTTCTTAGCCCTCAACCAACTTTGAGCACACATCAAGGTTTCCATTGTATCGGGATGAAGTCTACTGCGATGTGGACTCACCAACCTACCACTCGTGTTAAATGCAGACTTTGAAGCAACCGTTGATACTGGAATAGCTAACAGATCCCTAGCCATGGCTTGTAAAATTGGATACTTTGGTTGATGTGATTTCCACCAATTCAAGACATCAAATCCTGCGGATTTTGGCAAGGCAGGTTCGGACAAATAATGATCCAACTCCAATTTTGTAGTATCGATTGTCCTACTTCTCATCGACTCCCTAAGCATATAGACATCGTACTTTGATAGTGACTCTTCTTCAATATAACTTAATTGGGAAGAAGAGTCGCCAATACCATCCGTCATTGAACTAGGACTTTGGTACTCCTTAAGCAATTTATAACAAAGTGCACGAACTTTCTCAACTTCTTCCTTATAAGTTGTTGGAAATAATAATTTAAAGTAGAACTCCAACACGTTGATCTTGTACCTAGGATCCAACACAGTAGAAACCCCCACAACACCATTTACCACAAACCAATACTTGTCAAATTTTTCCACCATTCTTTTGGCCATTTCCCTAATAACCTGATTCTCAGAACGGAGCCAATCTCTCAATTCAAGTCTAATCTCACATATATTTAGAAAGCATTGATTAGTAGTGGGATATTTAGTTCTAGAAAACAACTCTGTCACGTTAAAAAAAAAATTGAGCTTCTGACAAACATCTTTAGCAAACCCCCATTCACGTTCACTCGGTAAGGATTGATATTGAGCATCCCATTTGCTTAAGCGAATGAACACATCCTTGTAAAGTAGGGCTGTTTGAAGCATCAAGAATGTTGAATTCCACCTAGTCACACAATCAAGTCCTAATTTCTTAATACTATCTATATTCAATTGGTGAACTGTTTCTTCAAATTTTTTCTCTCTTTTTTGTGATGTTGTCCAATAAGTTACGCTATCTCAGATTTTCTCAATACCCACCTTGATAACATCCAGCCCATCTTTAACAATAAGATTAAGAATGTGTGCACAACAATGCATATGAAAAAAATCCCCACCCAACATGAGTGGTGTATTATCATGTTTGTTCCACAAAAGATCAATCATGGCATCATTGGTAGAGCAATTATCAACCGTTATGCTTGAAATCTTCCTATCAATGTTCCAATCCATCAAACAATTCAACAATTGGTCACATAGAACTTCTTTTGTATGTGGACATGGCACATATATGAATCTAACATGCAACATTGATATTTAATTAAAAAAGGAAAAATAAAAATTTACATTGATTAAAGGAATAAAGAAAACGATGTTAGTTAGAAATACCTCAAAATGCGACTTTGCAAAGTCCAAGAATCGTCAATAAAGTGTGCTGTGACAGCCATGAAGCCTTTCTATTGATTAATCAAAGTCCACATATCCATTGTGATAGTCAATCTACTTGCATTACTCACCACCAAACTCAATGTCTTCCCCTTATGGTGCTCATATATCTTAAATATTTCACCCTTCATTGTGTTTCTACACGGCATCTTAAATAAAGGTTGAAGTGCATTTGAATACCTCTTAAATCCAACATGGTCCACAATTGAAAGAGGATACTCATGCATGATTATGGCATTTGCAAGTTCTTTCCGTGTCGTACCATGATTAAAGCTATATGAAGTTAGTAGCGGAGGACGGTCTTTGTTCATGAAATTGTTTATTAGAACTTGTTGCCTCATGGTATCCTTCTTTTGGTGTTTCTGAATATAGTGTTGTGATAAATGCGAAGTTTCATTCTTTGTTTCTTCATTTATTTTGACTCCACAATACTTGCAAACGGCCTTGTAAACCCCCGCAATTTTCACCCTATTATAGTGAGCCCAATAAGGACTCCTTAGTTTTTTTATTGTCATCGTCATCAGAAATTTTATTTGATAGTATTTCGACTTCTTCACCCGCATTTTCATTTGTATGGTTGTTGAGAGGGGATGATGATTGTAAGGGGCTACCTATTGGTTGTGATGGTCTAGAAGGATTAGAAGCATCAACGGAATTTGTTGACTGAGCACTCGAATCGACAGGTGATTCAGACATCTTTAATCCTAAGAAACACCAGATGATTCAACATATAAAGCTTCCAAAGTACACAGCTAAATGCATTCCACTAATTTGATCTTGATAGTCCCCCTAATCCCTTAATTTCAATAAAGCAGCTAGCAAGTGGTGCATATGTGAGTGATAGCACATGTTTTCCATCAATATTTTGTCGACAAACAAGAAATCAAAGAAGAGAGCTCAAACCCTTCATACCCAAATTTATCTATTTGCATTTTTAACAATTGGATCATGTCGGTGGATTCCCAATGGCCAAAATACAGCAAAGCACCAGTACAGACAAATTTGGATAATGAGGATTTAAGAGGCAAAGGACATGCATGTTATCATATATACCTCCCTTGCGTACTATTCATACAACTATTAAATGTAAAAATTATGATAAGATAAGCAAAAAAAACTCCAATTAATCAAAACACAAGTATCAGGCAAGGTAGAAAAAAACGCTTAGTTTGTTGACTTCTACTATCCAAAATGTCCTCTAATTTTTATGCATATGGCTTGGATAATCAAATAAACTATAGGAGAAAAAAATAGGGCAATCTCGACCTAGTTTACTCAAAGACCATAACTGTATCAGAACCAGATTCATAGAGTAAAACAATATTAGAAAGAAAGAAAATACAGTTGTACAGATATAAACTCAAGAAATTGAAATAGAGAGCTAGAGATTGGTTAGTCAATGACTCGCTATTCACCTTTCGAGAGTGAGAGAGAGAATGGATTCTGGAATGTTGGAAGGGCACTTGCTGGATCGAAAATAGCTACCACAAAAGCTATCCCAGTACACTATCCCATATGCACACATCGAACGAAATCCATAAACACAAGAATTTTTATGATTAAAATCAAAAGTTAGGTGTATCAAAAATGTAAGACCCTCTCGAATCTTTGCTGTTTTTTTTGGGTAAATTCGAATCTTTACTATTCTTAGATTCAAAACCATTTGAGTATAAATTTGGTTAAAAGCCTGATTTGATATGAATCAGTACTCTAATGGTCATCAAACCTTAGGCGAAAAAATTTCCTACTCATCCTCATTAAAGATACCTGAAACCCTAGTCTTGGATCAGAGTTGCAAACTGATGAGAGAGAGGGAGAGAAAGATTATCTTGGAGAAATGGAGGGTCTTGAATAGAACTGATCTGGATTTCTTGAATGAGAAATTTTTCAGAGACCTTTTCGACGCAAAGAAATTTTTCTTGAATAATCGAGCATCAGAGACGGGAGACCTTTTTGACGCAAAGAATAACAGGAGAGAGAGAGAGAGAGAGAGAGAGAGAGAGAGATTTGAAATCGCCAAATCTCCGCCTCCCTCACTACGAAGTGAGAAGTGAAAATAAGACTAGATTTCTGGAAAACCCTAAAATGTATGTATGGGTAATTTTGTAATTTACTACTTCGGGTCGAGTCGGGTATCGATTCGGGTATCGGCTAAACCAAAACCGAACCAAAACCCGTTCAGGTATCCTCTTTGCCAACCATACCCGTACCCACAGGGAAAATTTCGATTATGGTTCGAGGATAATTTTGATTATCGGTTCGGTTCGAATCGTCATCCCTACCAAGTAGTGCACTATGTGCCGGTCAAATATATCTGAGCCATATTTATTTGTAACATACTCTTACTATTGTTTCACATTTAAATATTGTAATTGTTGTATCCGAATAGATTTTCGATGGGAACTCAAGATAAAGATAAATATTGGGTGGTTTTCGTTGGCAGTAAACTAGGAATATATACAAGTTAGGCGGCCGCGGAACTACAAGTCAATGGATACGCGGGGAACTTGAAGAAAAAGTACAACACATTAGACGAAGCGGAAGAAGCATTGTTATCATTTCATGAGAAAAGATACCGGCTCATTCAAGACATGCAGTTGGCTCAAACCAAACATCAATCAAGTGACGGTGCTTTGACATCCACAAGTGCTTTGGAAGTTCAACATCAAACTAGTCTAACAACATACTTTGTTGTAATTTTTTTGTTAAGTTTCGTATGTTGTATTTTATTGGCACATCTGTTTGATTCGGAATGAAGTTGTAGGTTTTTTATTTTAAGAATTTGGACGAATTGGGTTGGGAAGACTGTATAAGTTGTAAGAATTTCATACGTTATACATTTTATTTCATAAATCACGTGATTAAATATTGGTTTGGATATTTTGTTCAAAACTAACGTATGGAAGAGATAAATTTTTGGGTGGTTTGAAATTTCACTTGAAAAGAATGCTACAATACAGAGGACCAACAGAAATGCACCCTCACACACATACATAAAATAAATTAGGAAGCCACGAAAAGGCAAACCCATTTATTTCACAACACATACATAAAATTAAATACTTGAGATACATTAGAAAGGCTACAAATTTATTCGTCAATGCATTTATTATCATAACTTTCAATTTATTCTTCCAATGCCCGCCTTAAACTTCAAACTTCTAGTTCTCCTGAGAAACAAAGCAATAGGCCCACCGATTAAAATGGGGAAATTGTCTGTCCCGGAAATGTCTCAGATGTCGGTGATCCTACATATAAAATTTAGAAAAACATTAACAAAATTTACAAAACAATACAAAATTGAAAACAAATTGAAGAGTACTTACTTGGACAAATTCATTCCAAATTTCATTTTCCACCACTAGTTTGTTTTCATTTGGATTCCACTCGAACCCAGGACGCCTAAGGGAATTTGTTAATCACTCTTCATTTGTTAATCCTTCCTTCAATATGAATTTTGTTTATACCTGCTTAAGGGAAAGAAACTCGCATCTCATTTTTAAGAACTCCTAAGAAGGAATTGCGAAACCCTCCGTTGTCGGTTCGCCAAACCCCCTGATCGATAAGGCTCGTAAGGTTTGTTAACAACGCATCCTCCTCCTTCTCGCTCCAAGCCTGACGTGCCATTGAAATGATGAAAAAAAACAAATTTACAAATTTAGGAAATGAAGATGAGATGTGGGATGAGATATGAAAAATGAGTGCTATTAATAGAAAATTTGATATAACTAAATTGTTGATCTACTCCTCACATAATTTCAACTAACACCCACATGTTTCCAACCACCATCTACTCCCCATTCATTTTATAAATTTTGGTTTTTTAAAAAATTCATAAAATTTCGATTTTATTAAACATTTTTAAAAAATGATAAAATTTCCTACTTTAAACATTATTAAGTATTTTTATTAAACACTTTCAACAAATAACCAGTTTAAACATTTTAAAGATAAACTTATTTTATTTTATCCAAATAATAGGTACGTAATTTAACATTTTAAAATTTCATAATTTTTAAAATATATCTCATAAATATAATAAAGCACTTAAAAATGAATTGTTAATATTTTATTTATTTATATAATTATTATATTAGTTAGGCACATTTTCACCAAAAAAATATTTTGGCCACATGTGACTTCACCTAACAAAATTGTTGGACACATTTTCAACTACCAAACAATGTATTTTTCCAACAAAATATAAATAAACAGAATTTTTTAAAAAAAATGAAATTTATCAAATTAAAACTAAATTTTTCATTTTGTAATATTATTAAATTAGTACATTTGTTAGTAAAAATAAATATTATGACTTAAAGTTTGAAAGATTAATTATATTTATAATTATATATATAACGTAATGCATAATTAAGTTTGGGATTGCACAAGGATAAAAGGGTCATTTGACAACTTTTTACATCATCTACCCTTCCTAATACCCTTTATTTATCCTTCATCCAAACCACGTACTATTTTATCCCCCCTTCTAATACCTCATCCAAACCAATCACTATTTAATCCCCCCTCCATAAACATCACATCAATCTAGGTCATCATTTATTAACCAATACCCCTTACTATCCAATCACCCCCTTCTTACATAATACCTCCAAATCTAATCCCGCATCCAAACGAGTCCTAAGTAACGTACCAATCCATGGCGACTCGACGACATACTACCCAACAATATCGATACTTAGAACTTATGGAACGAGGGCCAAAGGAATTTAGAAAGATCAACTAGATGAATCATGAGGACTCGAATTACTATGCTACCTCTCGGATCACTAGACAGGTTCACGTCTACCAATTATACTCATCACAACACCTTGCACAGCCTACGGTACTCTTAAACAACCTTACGGTACACCTTCCATTTACAACTATACTAAGTTTCCGTTTACCGAGTGTCTTGGGAATGGGAAGGATCAATGAGTCATTGGAGGTTGAGCAATCAAATTACAAGATGGTTTAATGATGTTTAAGAGGTGTTAGAAATGATCGGGGGTCCAAACAGTGGAGTTTAGAACAAAAGCTGCAAAACTTTCCATAAGCAATCTGTATCGATACTATTTTGAATAGTATCTATACAAATGGGCTAAGAAACGTTCCAGATGAAATGGTATCGATACCAAGCAGAGTGGTATTGATACCAGATCAGTTTGAGCAGATTTTTTGCAGATTTTCAAGAGCAAGCTCAATAACAAAACTCAACGATCCATGGCACGATTAAGCACATAAATTACTCATAAACACATAAAATGAGAAAGAAATCCCTACCTTAGGGTTAGAAGCTTCAAACACGAGATCAATAAACGAGCCCTAGCTTCCAAAGCTTCGAAATCCTCCAAGAACGAAGCCAAGCTCAAACCCACGCGATCCAAGGCTCAAATCACGCATAGATGACGGATTGAAGGTTGAGATATGTGGGTTTTAAGGTTGGAGGTTGAGTTTTGGTGGTGGAAAGAGAGAGAGAGAGAGACGTCGAGAGATTAGAGAGAGGAGGGAGTTGGGATTTTAATCCCCTACTCTCACACACACCTATATATACTAACATATACACTAATCACACTTACACTCCTTTCAATAGCAATCCTATCACATTGACCCCAAATTTCATAAACACATATTTCATATATTCCTTAATTTCTAATATTAATAAAACCTTAAAATAATTTTCGAAAATACGTGTCTCTACATGATAGCCTTGTTATCATCCATACACACCAAGAGCATACAAACAAACCCTAAGGATTGAGAAGCAAGATACAATACTTGTTCTTCATCCTCCAAACACACAATACCTCCATTCAATCCTCAAGCTCAATCACTCTTTCAAGCCCAAAAATCAAAGGTATAACACCTACTGTTTTCCTATTTTGATCCCTGAGGGGGGGCTGACAAGACCAAGGCTAGTAATCAATACCAAGTCCTGGCCCTAAAAGCTAGCAAAGTTTCAAAAACTATGTTTGCAGGGGAACAATGCGCACCGATCCCTAGCTCGCGCGCACCATTCAGTGGCTGCGCGTGCAGATCTTGCGTGGGGACTGGAATCCTGTATTTTATGCTTTCACTTGTATATAGACCACTGCAAGCATGTTAAAAACCAGTCTACTCTTTACATGTTAAAAACTGCTAGTTGTCTTTCAATACTCATTTTTGTTTTAATGGAATACCCCTGGGGTCTTTCTGGATATGTCCCAGAACCCAGGACATGCAAAACCAAACACCGGTAGAATGGCTCAACCAGCGCGTGATAGTGGTCTACCCGCGCGCGCCGATTCAGTTTTGACCAGTGAGTGGCCTTTGCATGGATAACTTGGCTTTGGCCATTGTTTATATCTCCATACTGTTTATGGGGTGTTTATTCTTTTAGTGGCTTCGTAGCCCATTCAATCGTCTGTAACTATGTATTTAAACTACCATTTGAACTGCGTGGTTTGTCCTGGATGTGCACTGGTCCTTCCAGAGCCTAGAGGGATAAAAGTAAGAGTTGTCG
The DNA here is from genome assembly GCF_030253575.1 of Rhododendron vialii. NCBI lineage: Eukaryota > Viridiplantae > Streptophyta > Magnoliopsida > Ericales > Ericaceae > Rhododendron > Rhododendron vialii. Next base: position 27,233,656 of record NC_080561.1, read on the forward strand.
GTTTAAACCTACTGGCGCACGCAGGTTTGGATGTAGCGCGCGTAGGTCTGACTTGCATGTAATGACTTGATCAGTGCATGCTAGTTTCTTCCTATGCACGACACTCCAAAATAGTTGTCTTCCAGTTTGCTTAAATTCCCACAAGAGTCTGCTTTTGTCCTATTCTAATTGTTTCAATAAACAAGCAGGCCATTTTATCACATCCTGCAAACTTGTTACAGTTTTAATCCCCTTAAACTATTCCTCTGCCCTAACTGGCTAAAAAATGATTAATGAAATAGAATCGCAAACGTTTTACAAATGCTCAAGTAAAGACTGATCTCCGGATTGGGCGAGATGGGTGCCTTAAAAACCTTCCACTCTCGTAACCTGGCTCCCGAACCTAAGATATCAAGGTGACGACGGACTAATCTACAAGCCTTTTCAAAATCAAATATAGAGCAACGTTTCAATTTCGGTTCTTTGGGTGGCGGACCTTCAAACCCAAGTGGCGACTCTGAATTGAGCATTTGGCCATGATCTTTAAAAATGCGCACCCGATTACATACATATTTTTGGGGCGTGTGCCCACATCGAGCAGCGTTGTTGGACTTGTAATAGTGTAATAGTTTGTTTATATTAATGGAATGATCTTGTTTGTCGAAAAAAATGTCAGCCTTTACTAGGTTGATAATTGGGTTTTGGTATTGAGCTCATGCATCCAAATGTGCTAATATGTGTCGACATTGGATAAAGTTTCCTCATATATAGACACCCAATCATTTATCTTTCTTCTCCATTCCCTTTCCCCTCTCCCTAAGATTTCACAACCCTAATATCGCGGCAGGAGAGGAAGGCCATGATACCATTTCTCACTCTCCCTTTCTGGTTTCTAGTCCCTAGTTTGTTCTTCTCTTGTCTCTCTCGTTGATTGCTTCGCCTCCAAACCTCGCCTTCAAATAAGGTTGAGAAAAACCCCAAGCATAGGGCTAGGTCGTCGGTAGCATAATAAACCGGAAAGACTGGGATCGTACCACAGGGAATATGAAGATAGCTTAATCGGATTGAAGGTTTTATATGATGGTTTTCGGTGTTTAAGACGGCCAACTTTCGGTTTTTCTTTGAACGGTGGAAAACTAAGGCAAAAGACTAGAAAAGAGTTTTATGAACTAAAAGAGGCAAGTCTAGGGATCGTCTAACCCTTGACTTAGGTCGTTACCGGTTCTCATTATAACTCAGGCGAGATTCACGACTGCGTGCTCACGCCCGGAGAATTTAGGTTTAAAGACTACGTTTATTGAAAGATGTGATTAAACGGAGGCGACCCAACTTGTTTTTAACATTTATCGAACACATAGGAGGCCACGAGCCCTCGGTAAGTTGCTTGCCAAGACCGCTTGACTAAACACCCTACCAAGGAGTTAACACCCCTTGTTTAGACCAAAAATGCAAGTTAAGCTCTATTCCGAAAATCATGCTTTTAAGCCCGGTGGTTTGAGAACCAAATAACGACTCTAGTCCTTGGGAAAGAGTATCCCGAGACTTAACCAAGTAACTACTCACTCATAGCTAAAGCACAAAAGAAAGCATAAGAATGTGACATGATTTTCTAACCGATAGAATCGAAAACAAACTGGATTTTATAAAGGATCTAGTTCGTACTAACAACTTTAATAAACGAGAAAAGAACAAACAACAAATACCTTGAGTAGTTCTTGAGGAAATTAACATAAAAGCTTGAGAGTCTTTAATGGAGTTTCTAGAAAAATAAAAGACTTAAAGTGAAAAATGACAAGAGGAGTAAAGAAGAGAGAGGGAGGAGCTATTTATACAAGGATGGCATTCTCTCTCCTCAAAAATATTAGAAAATATCCAAAAAGTGGAAACATGCCCCAAATGGAAAGTTGAAATCCGTCAAAAAACATGTCGGTGAATTATCTGTATCGATACTCCCTAACAGTATCGATACCGAGCAGCCTTACTCTGATTTCCAAGTTTCCCCATAGAAGGACTGTATCGATACGGTTAACAGCGTATCGATACGCTGAAAGCTGAATTTCTCAATGCTCTCTGTTTTAATGAAGTATCGATACGCGCATCACCGTATCGATATCGAGCAGTCGTCTGGGCAAATCACACCTCCCAAACCCTGTCTTGACACCCGATGGTCCTTGGCTTGCTCGGGCCTTCCGTTTGATCATTCCAAATCCCGACGGTTGTATTCTTCAGGGCCTCGCCACTCGGATTCCTTCAAGGGTTGTATGAGGCATCAAAATAAGGCCTCTTATTCGCGTATCACCTGAAACGCTCAACGAGAAACCTTACGCGCAAAATTACTTAAAACAGCAAATAAACATAAAGCAAATGACATAAAACGGGACCAGAAGCACCAAATATCTACAAAAATAGGTGTTTATCGTTGATCTATAAGCGTTTTGTCTCTCCTTTCTATGCGAGTTTTGTCCATTCTTTTTGTGAAAGTTTTTGATTTCGTCTTTAGGCAAATGTAACGTCTACAGATCGGGTTCTTTCAGATGTTTCACAACGGCATCCATGTCAACAATGCTCTACTACCCCATATGATGTCTTTGCTAGAGCAACACATAGTGGCTTGTCAGATCTGTAGCTTTGGGGGTTCATTGGCTCGTTCATATTTGGTTAGAGTTCATCTGATCGTCTGGATCTTTTTTCTTCCCTAGCACTTCATCTCTTTTTGAGATTGCTATGAAATATGAAATTTCAGCAGAATGTGAGTCGGGCGATGTCTAGGTTGGGGTGAAAGACATCAACCGCGTTATATTTTTCTCATTTTGTATCAATTAGACGATTAGTTTGGCTTTGTCCAAGATATTTGTAACGAATTCCGTATTGTAAGTGTCGTTAGACTTACATTAATATAACTTCTCACTTTTGTCAAAATAAAAAAAGTGTTGGGACTTATGCTCCTTAATTCCTAAGATCTTATTTTTTTTACCAACTTAATTCCTAAGTTCTTAGGAGAACTAGAGGTATGAAATGAAAAGTGTTCCTTATCAAAACCTCTCAGGTGCTATCAACTCTTTTACAGCCAGTTCATACGAAGTTTTGCTCCAATTTTAATTGAACTCCCTACAAGCTAGTAGTTGGATTGGGTCCTCATGATTAGTCGAAAGTTTTGGTTGGGCATCTTCATCCCTGCCTTATGTTGATCACATCTTTTCATTCCTTTTTTTCCTTATTCATTCCTTTTTTTCCTTATGGAAAAAACATTTGTCCATTCTTAACACAAAGGTTATATATTTGTGAAATTTGTTAAAATCAATTGCATTGGCAGGTATATATATAGTAGTTGCACTACCATTTTTAAAAGAAAAAGCATCATCATGCGCGCAAACTGACCTGAACGTCCTATATATTATCTCAATTTATTTATTTATTTATTATCAATTTTCACTTCTTTTTTTATCAGCAATCAAATTTCACTTTTAGAAAAGCACAACATTAGTTTTTTTTTCCCACATACGAACTGTTCAATACCTTGTATTATTGGGTACAAGCTCGAGTACATTGCACGCGAACTACTCTCTAGTACCTAATTATATCGTGTTTGGACCATTTTACTCGGACTTTATTTTGAATCGCGCTTTAAAGTTGTTAAGCAGGTTAAGTTTATCCTTATATAGGCCTCACTTTTATATGAGTCTATACAATTGAGGAGCCCCAAGTATAGTCAAAATTTAGGAGCCTAAAACGGTAATTTTATGAGCTTTAGCCCAAGACCGGCTTGGAAAGAGAGTTATCAAAAACATAAAATTCTTATGCAAAATGACCGTGTTTTACTTGTGGAGTAGACTGAAAATGGGGACTTCCATTGCCTTTCTTTGGGCGACTAAAATAACAGGACTGTGGAGTGTGGACCGGTGGCATGAGAGAGAGAGAGAGAGAGAGAGAGAGAGAGTCTTCAACGGCTCACAATTGCTGTTTAAAGGGAAGATTCTGAAATAAAAATGAAAAAGCGGAAGATTGCTTTCGTTGAGAGTTGAACTCAAGACCTCCCGCTTACTAAACGGGTGCTCTAACCAACTGAGCTACGAAAGCTCTCTGCTCTCATGTCGGCCATTAATATTATTTAAACATATATTCGTATCATAATTGATTACAACCCTTTTATTTTTTTTATTTCCTCTGCATATATATATAGTACATTTTTTTATCATCATTTCCTCTGCATATTCGATCGCCTATTATTTGCCGTCTCTTCCACTAAATCAAGCATTATGATCACAAAAACAGGCACCGCATATGTCAGCATCTACAAAAAATTATTTGGTGATTTGAGGCACTGTAACGTGGTGTCCGAAATGGATCCAAGTGGGGTCCGGTGAGAACATGACCCCCACTCGATTTTGTATTCTATGTAAATATTTTTTAATATTCCAATTATAAATATCCAATGAATTTTTGACAGTGTTCCCATAAAATTACTTTAAATTTCCTTTGTGCGAATATTTGTATGATCTATTTCTTAGTGCTAAATTTCTAGATTATCTTTTTGTGCGAACACACTCCTACATCTTAATTATAAGATGAAGTTATTACATAGTCGCCAATTTCTTATTTTACCAGAAAAAAATGTATTGTAATTTTTTTTGAACGTACGGCAATTAAAAAATTTATTATAATGCAAAAGTTTAATAATTTGTGTATGCCCCTAATGTAAAGTTTTTGATCCATCCCTGTGTGATGCCCTGGTACCGTCTTCACATCACACATTTTTGTGGGGCTCACATCTAAGTATATGAACCCCACAAAAAAGTATGGAGTAAAGGAGTGTTATGGCACCACTTTGTCAGTGCCCTAAGACCATTGATTAATTACTCCAGCATATACATAATAACGGGCCCCATACATCTAGGGCCGGCTGGGGGTAAGCCCCGCAAGCTGGCTGGCTCGGGCAACCCCCGGCAAGGGGCAACAAAAAAAAAATGTATGTATACAAAAAAAAAAAATAGAAATTCAGCAAAACATATATTTAGGGGCATCATCCAAAAAATTTTGTACAAATTTTTTTTGAAAAAGTAAATATGTATGGTTTCCACCCAATTTAAAAAAATTATGATACTTAAAAAAATTGGGAGGGCAAAGAGAGGTTTTTTATATTGGGAGGGCAAAGCGAGGTTTTTTATACCTAGGGTAAATAACAGATATAAAAAAAATTAGGAGGGCAAATTATTAAGAGAGAAAATTAGGAGGGTTATCAGATAAGAAGAAAAAAAGAAAAGGGACTCTATAGCCAAAACGAGAAGGGACGGGATTGTGCGAAACCCTTACTCTGATTTGCCCCCAAATTTACCTAGTGTAAACCCTTACTTTGATTCTGTGAAAAAGTTAAGAAAAATGCTGATTCAAAAAAAAAAAAGTATGAAATCTGATTCATTTCATATTCGCACACTACTTTGTTTTGAACCGGTATTTGCAAAAAAAAAAAAAGAGTTGTTCAAATTAAGAAAGAAGCAATTTGTTGAGGATGTGGGAGATGATGCCAATAAAAGTCTATCATCGGAAGATCGTTTAAAATTTTCTTATTTCCTCCGTATCATAGATCAAGCTCTTGCATCACTTAAGGACCGGTTTGCGCAATTTGAACCTTAAGAAGCAATCGTTGGACTTTTGTTTAACGTGAAATTCAAGAGTGTTGCTGAAGAGCAATTGATGGAGCATTGCACTAAACTATAAAGTTTCTTGGAATACAATTAACATGTTGATATTCACGGGAAGGAGTTATTCCAAGAACTTAGACATTTGAAAACAATATTGCCGATAGAAGTAACAAAATCGATGGACATCCTTGATTTTATAAGGTCTTATTGGAAAGATGGCGGTTTCCAAATGGTTTGGGTTGTTTATCTGATTTTGTTGACTATTCCGATCATAGTTGCTTCGGCTGAGAGGAGTTTTTCGAAGTTGAAGTTGATAAAAACTTATCTTCAGACTATCATGTCATAGAAAAGATTAAGTGGATTGACTATGATATCAATTGAAAATAAGTACTTAGATAAGTTAAAGTATGATGATTTAATAATTAAAGAATTTGCTTCAAAAAATGCAAGGAGAAATTATTTTCTTTGAATAGGATTGTGTTAATCATAAAGCACTATACCCAAGTGATGTAATTCAAGCTAAATGGACAATATAATTGTTTTTGTTTTGTTTTTTGTTTTTTTTGCTTGTATGTCAATTTTTTTATATACTTAACACTAGTGGGCAACCAAGCGGAAAGTCGGGCTTGGACAATCCAAATGTCGGGGCCCGCACTGCATACATCACCAGCGTAATAGCTAAAAGTAAATGACTCAAGGTGTATAATTAAACCAAATTGGGACCTGTTTTACAACAATGCTATAACTACACAAAAACACTTACACTTACAAAGGGAGTAGGCCCCCTACACACACTAGACACTAGACCTCTAGTGTGTGTAGGAGGCCTACTCCCTTTGTGAGTGTGTGTTCGTAAGTGTTTGTATGTAGTGCTACATGTACCGACCTCCCCGGTACCGAAATCGTACCGCCGGCCGCCGGTGGGCCGTCTCCGGCCACCGGACGGCCGATCCGAGCCGTCCAAAAATTTTAAAAAAAAAAAACGAGGGGGCCTACGCGAGAATCAACGGCATCCGAGGTGTGTAAGGTGCTTGATCCGAGCACCCTTTTTTCGTGTATATATGTATATTCGCGGGAATATACATATATACACGAAAAAAGGGTGCTCGGATCAAGCACCTTACACACCTCGGATGCCGTTGATTCCCGCGTAGGCCCCCTCGTTTTTTTTTTTTAAAATTTTTGGACGGCTCGGATCGGCCGTCCGGTGGCCGGAGACGGCCCACCGGCGGCCGGCGGTACGATTTCGGTACCGGGAGGTCGGTACCAATATCATTTCTGGTATGTTTATGTGCGATTAATAGTTTTTGGTTTGAGCATGTATGGATGTTCCAATGAATGGCTATGATATGCGGGAAGTGAAAATGTGCCCGCATCTCGACTTAATCGTTTATTTGAGAGTGCAAACATTCTCTCCCTAAAAAAACCCTATACTTTTTTTCCCTTTTCAGATAAGCAGGGGTTTTTTTGGGCGGCAGGTGTGTGGCATTTGGTGGCGACGACGAGCGCTGGTGACGGCAGCTGCAGTGAAGGGTGTGTAGGTTTGGAGGGGCGGATGAGCCATCTTCCGAGGCAGCAAGAGGGGCTTGTTCCCTGGGTTTTAATGATGGTGTGGCAGTGCTCGTCTCTTTACAGATGGTCGTGGATGGCTGTGGTGGCAGCGTAGTTGATGGCGATGGTGGCAGGAGGATGAGGCGCCTTCAGGGTTTTCTTGTGCTGTATTTGTTTGTAATTTGGGCATTTTTAGGCCCATAGGGTGTGGGCTCTATCCCAAGAGGTGATTTTGATTGGTTCCTTGCTAATCATGGATTGGATCTCAAACTGGGCAATTATTTTGTTGTCTCCTTATCCTATTAGTCATTGTAACAATTTCGATGATTAATGAAATCATTTTTTGCCGTTCAAAAAAAGTGAAAATGTGCCCACCTTGATGATAATAATAATAGAGTGGGGGAAAAAAAATCCACTCCACTTCGCTTTCCCTTCCTCTCTTGCAATTTTGATCGTGGTCAGACTCACAAGACATGCATGAGTGAAAGCAAGAACGTGAAAGTGTCTTTCGAAACAACCTAAAATTACCAAAATCAACGAGAAGGATGATTGAGAACGCGAATACCGAACAAAAATTAAGATGACTAAGGTCAGACAACCACCCGATTTCCATCTTTATCTCTCTCTTCTTTCTGTGTCTGTAAGTAGTTCGTCCAACTTGTAAGTTCTATAGCTAGGCTAGGGGCTAAACGTAAGGGGTATAGTAGTGACTAGCGAGTTCATCGGAGCACAATGTATGGGGGGTACAAGTATGTTATGCATTAAAAATTTGACATAGTTTTGACTTTATCATTTCCCGTAAAAGGGGAAAACTCATTATATATACACTCCAAAGAAGAATTCGAAACTTATCTACCAAAAACACTCAAGTCAATCTCAGGCGCTAAAATGGGATGCATTCCATTTTATTACTTGAAAGAATATTGTATAAAATGTCCAAATTAACCAGTCCAGAAAGACGAGTCTTCAAAATTACAAAATCATCTGCCTAATCAAAAGAATCAAAACCTATTCCTCCTGCAAAAGACCCTCACCCAGTTTCTATAAATGCACTATACATGGACAATTACAGCAGTCACAAAGTAATACACCTCCTATAACTCTAAATCATATGGTATTCCAAAAAGGACGACAAGTGCAGCGTGTCTCAGTGAGTAAACGCTGAAGGGAAGAGTCTTAACAAGAAGACCTTCGTGTTGAAATATGTAGAGGAATGTGTTTGCATATCAAAATAATATGGTCTTGAGGATAAGGAGGACCAACATGATGAAGCACATGATGATGAGAACTGTTGCACAAGTCACCATCCCACCTTGTTTCTGCGATCTCTCTGCCTGTAATACCAATAAAACCAGAAACGGCATTTTAACCTAGAATCATCTGCCGGGGAGAAAATGGAGAGCGTGTAGACTACTTTTGAATTATGGATTTGTCGTTGGATCCATAGAGGGAAAGGCAAACGACAGGAAACTAGAAAAGCAGAATTAGCTTTCACTGCATTAGCTTCTTTATCTTTTCGTTTATTTATTTCTTTTTCCCTCCATAGATCTCTCCACAAATCCATGACCTAAACAAAGCATAAGAGAACGTCAAGAGCAAGATTACCTTCTGCAGCTGTTTAAAGCCCTCCTCGACTGATGCTACAACGTTCTCAATATTGTAGTCTATCCTATCAATAATAGTGCCCTGTTGGGACAAAGAATTTCAGTTTGTCACCTTAAACCAGAGGAAATGCCTGACCTACCTATAAGAAGGGAGGCATAACTTCTAACCTGGTCAATGACTAGCACTGATAGATCCTTCATAATCTGAGCAAGCTCATTTACTGATTCCACAACCTACAGAGACCCAAATAAAAATGAAACCAAACCAAACTTATATGGTCAACTGAAAATTTACGCATTGGGTACAGGAGAATAAAAATATTGATGCAAGAGCTCTCATGTACCTGGTGGATCTCTCTCTCCCTTTCTGCAGTGAATGCCTCGCTTTTCCTTAGTTTCGCCATTTGATGCTCATTAAACACCTAGATAGTTTGCAAGACTAGCGTTAGGGCTCTACTGGCAAAAAAATTGCACAAAAAAAAAAAGTACATACACTCATGTATGTCAACGTTAGATACTGTCATATTGACAAATGGATATCTCTGTTCAAAAAAAGGAAAACTATTGACGAAGGGAGGGTAAACGTCCCAAAGTCTCCGGTACAATAAGTTGGAGTCCCCCTTTCCCATCGCTCCAAGACTTGGAGAAGGGGGGGAAAAAAAACAGGGAACAAAAACACACACATACACATACACCAGAGCTCAAGTTCGCAGAGTCGCTTCCATCTCAAGAATCAAATCAGCTATTACAGCCTTGTCAGGTGCGTTATCTTTCCTCTAGGCTAAAAATCACGTAAAACCCTATAAATTTGAAATCCAAATTTCCTTTCACAAGTAGACCACAACCTCAAGTGGTCATTAGAAACTCTTCGATGTAGGGCTGCAAACAAGGTAGGTTGAACCCAAACAGTCAGATAGGGTTGGGTTAAAATAACCTCAACATGAATCAACTTTGCACTGGGCTTGGGCACATATAGCGGCTAGCCAGAACCTGGTACGATCTGTATACAAGTGGTATGTACCTGTACTTGAGTTAAGAATTTCCTGCAAAAGTGTAAATTCCACTGTTCTTGTCTCAGCCATAAAATTACAGATGACTAAACTGCAGCTTAATGAGCAAAGTGGTTTCGCCTCTAATGTTCCTCTCACTTATAGCAGCATCCCAATTCGCTCAACAAATCACCTGAGATCTCTATATGATATTTCAAACAATCTCAGACTTATATCAATTATATATTCAAGTCCAACCACTTCCACCTTCCACAGAATTTGCAGACAGTTAAATTGCAGCTTAATGAGCTAAGCAGTTTTGCAACTAATGTTCCTCTCACTACTAGCAGCTATCCCGATTCTCTTTGCACCAACAAATAACCTCAGTCTCCTATCCAATATATGTTCAAGTCCAATCACTTCGACAGCATATCTACCACCATTAGTTGCATTAGATTCTCTAACCTCTCTCCCCGTGTGTGTGTGTGTGTGTGTGTGAGAGAGAGAGAGAGAGAGAGAGAGAGAGAGAGAGAGAGAGTAAACTCATATCTGTCAGCATGGTACATACGGGGTAAAAGTAATCGTTTGCTGACAATATAATCAACTTTTGCAACTTTTGTGTTGATCTTCTGTTAAAGATCGGACAAATCTCAATGGAACCAAATGCAGGCAATGGAGGTCACAAGTAATTATCCTTGCAAATCATGGAATATCTTCCTTAATAGATAAAAACAATAAAATCAAGAATCAGCTAAAGGATTACGGATGGTAAGTAAGAAGTTGTCTTACAAAGTCATCCAAGTCATCACTGTCTTCTCTTCTGGAATTCGTTCCATTTAAGTTCATTTCTAAGTCAACACCATCTGGACCCTACATCATAAAGCAGTATTAGAAAAACCAGGAATTCACTTCCCAAACAATTAATAAGCTACGGAGAAGGCAAAAAAAGGACAGACACCACAAAGGTGGATTCCGATTAGCGGCTATAATAAACTAAGAAAAGCAAAAACTACAGTTCAGCAGTCAAGTAAACCGTGCAAGAGATAGCAGACAGAAAGAACAAAAATGAGTCATGTAATGTTGTCAAGTGAGAAGCTAAATCATGGTGTTAAAAGTTTTTTTCTTTGCAAATAGAACAGAAAAATTCTGTGGAGAAAGACCTCTTTCTGCAGTTGGAGGCGCTTCAAATAAGTTGACTGCTTCTTGCGAAGCTCCATTGAAAGGCTCTGAAGGTCAGTAGCGAGAGAGCGCTGCAAATAAAAAAGGTCAAAACAGCTTATGAGAACTTCAAAATAAATGTCATCATGCACGATTCCAGCTTAGGAGGCAACAAATGACTGAACTTCTGCAATACAAAACTTTGGCCATGTTAAAAACTTTCCCAATGGAAGCAGGAGTCCAAGAAAAAGAAAAGACGGTTTTGCGCCAGATTCCTAACTATCAACGAGGAGAAGCAGAAGTGAGCAACCAGATGCCTATAAACATTTAAACAGATCAAACCTTATACAGACTGATGTGCATTACAAGGGGACTGGAAGCAACCTTCAAAAGGGAACCTTGGTCCTAGGGGTACATGGGTACCCACTCAACCATTCACGTTGAGCAAAAGAACTCAGAGTGTGTCTTTGTGAGGCCCAAAAAAATTTCCATTGGGAAAAAAAAAAAAAACTTATTTGAGCCTGCAATGCACAACTTTCGAGAAAATCAAGGGGGCAGTTGGGTTTTCTAAGATATCCCAAATTGAGAATCAGATAATAGGTGACGAAGATAACAAACCACCAGAGCAATATTAAAAGTAAAAAGCCATCATACCTGCACATTTTTCCTAATATTGGAATCCTCAGAAGGCCCACCTGCAGAGAGTCTCTGTAACCTCTTCTCTGATTTTTTAAGAAGACCAGTTATCTCTTGAGTCAGAGCCTCAATCCTACGTTGATCTTCTTTACCATCTCCAAATGAGGGCATTAAAGCCTTGGCATGAGCTTTGGCTAGCTCACCCATTTTGGTCCGCACACGTTGCACATTTGCTGCTATTTCTTCAGATACATCCACCCAAGCTGGAGGTAGACCCACTGTAAGTACACCTCTACTGCAGTAAAGAGCAAATATTTCATTCTTTAGACCTTTTTAATTCAGATAGTTGCATCTGAAGTGAAATTAAATAGTAAAGTCAAAAGAACTCGTGGATCATGAGGGTAAATCCCCGTGACCTACTGGCCTCCTCTCCAATAATTTAGCTCGGTATCAAGCGTTTAATATTTCCTGAGTGCGTGCGTGTGTGTGTATATATATATTTACATACACATATATACAGGGAGAGATCATCAAATTATAGCAAACTAGTTAAGAATAAGTTGTATACTTCTGGCCATGCTAAACATGCATTTAAATATCACACTCTCGTTCGTCACCTAGAAGATCAATTGATTCCCATTGCAACTACTGACAGTACCAACGTTGACTCGTTAGGCTGGAATGACTTCTTTTTACATTGAATTACTCTTAGCCAAAGATGCCCATACACTTCTAACAAGATGGTGTGTCGGTTCGGACACCGAACTCATCCATTATTGTCAGTTGTGCAACCTAAAATAATTGTTGGACGTTGTCCAGCTATTTAAGCAGTTATCATGCAACTATGATAATTGTAAATACTTTCTTGTGCACCCGTGGACGCCCTTTGTACCTCATAAACTACATAATTCAAAGATTACATTTGTCAAAAACTAAATAGTTTTAACTTTGGTATGACCATATCTCAAATTTTACATTTTTAAGGGTTGTCTCTTGCATCCCCAATAAAGTTCACCAAAATGTTAAAAACCCCTCAACTGACTTAGATCAAGTGATTCAAGTCTGGTTGCATATACCAGTAAAACAATCCATTCTCTCTTTTTTAGGACTGCTTCAATCCTGGATGTTCTATTTCTTAGGTGATATCCATCTGTCATGGAACTTCACCTATACGTCCCATACGCTTATAAAACATTGTGCACAGTCCCCCAAGAGATACTAAATGCAGAAAGAAAGAAAAAAAAGGTGCACCCGAATTAGTCGTCGTACAGTGCTGGAGCTTTCGTCCTTTGGGAAATGCAATCGATGCTATTCTTTCCACCCACAAGTCAATCCAGCATGAACCAGCCCAAGTTTGGACATCAACTTCCCAGTTTGGGAGATTGGTTCATTGACCATAGGCTCAGTGGGGGCAACTCCCATTACCTCATTTAAAACTCATACACCACATCTAAATCGTATTTATTTCAAAATCTCTCCCACATTTTTCTTGGAAAATGATACTCCACTTTTTGATAATCATACTCCAAGATTTGTCTTTTAGCATGTTTTGAAAGTTGTGCTATGTGTCTTTTTTGCCCTTTTTCTTTTTGATAAAAACAATTCCAATCGACCCATTTAGTTTTTGTTCGGATTGTGAATTTCCAAACGCGAAAAAAAAAAAGTGAGTGTTAGATAGCATTGCCATGCCCATTTCTTGAGTAGTTAAACTTTTGGGACAATTGGCAACTTAAGGAGTTAGGAATGGATTAAGTTTTCTTTGATTAGCAAACTGAAAAGGTACGTCAAATCCCGTGCATTAGTTTACTTAGGTGTATCTATAGAATCCCACTTAGTCACATAATCCTTCAAAATGGCCTACGCTCGCGCTCTCAATTCTCGCTATGCGCTCACACTCCCAATCCTCGGCCCTCGCACTCACAAATTTTAGTTGTTTCGGAGGTTTTTGATTCTCGCTGCTGCACCCGCCCGTGTGACTTAGGTTTTCCATTTGATGCAATAAGTATCTCTATTGCATAAGGCCTAATGATTTGGCTCTAATAAGATGCCCCAACTGAAATAAAATACCTAGCTCTGCTGCTTTTCACCACCAACTTATAAACGGAATACAACTAAATTTATAGTATGAAACTGCACAGCAAGAAACTCAAATACGCATAAATGAATTCGTGTGGTACATATATATATATATATATATTTATATATATGGAGAGAGAGAGAGAGAGAGAGAGAGAGAGAGAGAGAGAGATGTGTACCTGGAGGCTCCGGGATCCTCAGTACTGAGGGGAGCATAAGAGCGATTGGGATTAAGAAGCGAAGTGGTGGACAATTCGATCACAGGACCACCACCGCGATTCGACGAAGATGACGGCAAAGAATCCGAAGGAACCCTAACGCTTTTCAATGCATCTCTGTACTTCCTGAACAATATACTCCGGTTCCTCGTCGCCATTTTCGGTACCACCCAAACCTCAAAAATCAAAAGGCTAAATGCGAAACCTTTGATACTGGTGAAGAACTAATCTTCTGTGGATCAGAAAACGATCCGGTCAAATAACGGGTGTGAAGCTGAAGACGATGGTTCGGTCCACAATGTTTAACAGACGGATTTTCTCCTGTAGAATAGAGCTAGGGTTTGTTGAGAAGGCGCGAACAAGACGATGACGAGGAGAGCGGTGGAAATCGAATTGGGGTCGTGTTATGATTGATCGGAGACAGGTGAGAGAAAGTTCCGGTGGAGTTCTTAGATCGGAGGACAGGAGAGGTTTTTGTGTAAGAAAATGGTTTTGATCAGGAAAAAAACTTTTCACATTTTCTTGGAAAGTGATTTTAGCCATTGTCACTCTAATTTTTTTTCTTTAACGTATATGAAACTACCAAATTACCCTTTTATTTCGTTAGTGTTCGTCTACTTTCCCCCATGTAAAAGGGTATTGTTGTAATTTTAAATAAAAAATAAAATACCAAAATCAATTTTATTTTATTTTATTTTATTGTGAATTAGTTTTTTTTCCTGTGATTTGTATACATCAGTAGGGAGTTTAGTAAGTAATTTAGTGTGTTAACAATAACAACCAAATAACATCAAACCCCATACCTATTGTAAGGCAAGGATACAACTAGAGAGCCACGTCTTCGCGACAATTAGGGGGTGTTTTTAGTAACAATTTGAGGAAAAAATGTAGGCATTTTTATTATGACGTTCACACAAATCAGCGGTGTCGGTCTTTTTTCGTCACCCTCATTGCTGTTGCTCAACGTGTTAGTTTCTTGACAGAAGGGGTGGTGTGATTGGCGTGCCGGTGGTGCTGTTATCGATGTTGTGGGGCAGCGATGGCGGTGCTCACGCTCTAGTGGCGGCAACAGTCATTTTGACAGGATTAGGATTTTGTTTTTCTCTGGGTTTGGGCTAACCCATTAGTTGCTTGGGCTTCAGTTTTTAGGTGTTGGTTTTTGTCTTTTGGGTGTCTTTGATTAGTTCCTTGCTAATCGATGGTTTGGATCTTGAACTGAACAAATGATTATTCTTAGATTTGTTAGGAATACGATGTCATTTCTCGTTATCCTTGTATTTGTAACAATTTCAAAGATTAATGTTTTTTTTTTCAACAATTTCTTTCTCGATAACTTTTTCACTCACATATTTATTTACAACTTATTTACTAGAAACACTTCACAAGTTGATTGAAACAAAATTCTCCTCACAACTTATTCAGCACCGGAAATATTCCCTTATTTGAAGTCGAGAACTTCTTGTTTTTCTTTCCAAAGAAAAACGATTTTGCTAAATGGCCGCGGTCCACTTGTGATAAAAAAAACAAAGGAAAAAAAAAAAAAAAAAAAGAAAAGGCCGTCCAATCACTATGATTTACTATAAAAATCAAATTAAATTTCGATACATGGAACACAGTGATTAATATACTTTTCCAGGGGTAATATCTTTTTATGAATATTGATGCATCTTTTATAGTACATTATTTACGGACCTAAATGACAAATGCTATCATATTTTTTGACAAAAAAATGTAGTAGGAGTAACATTCTTTTTGTCCTGAATATTGAATTTAGAAAATATAAAAAAATGACTTTTAGGAGATTTTACATTTACTTTCTGCAAATACATTTTTTTTTTGCCCTTTTTAAGCAGATTTGTACAGTTAAGGGATTTGTGCAAAACTATTATATATTTTTATAACTTGTGCAAAACTATCACTTAGGTAGCAACTGACCAATGCGTTCACTAAGTGGTCGAGGACTCGAGGCACGACTCGATAAGACCTTGATTGAATTTGATTCTTTGGGTACAATATTCTTTTCATCTATTTCAATTAAAAGGGACACAAAATCTTCAGGCTAAAAAATTAGTAGACAAAAACTTTCCTTAAAATTAGCTCGTTTTATTTCTTTTCTCGTCAAGTAATCTGGTCCATCACTTCAATTTTTTTTTTTTTGGAAAGTTTTAGTCCACCTCACTTGAGTGTTTTTTATCCTCACCAACGATATGGAAAACAACAACTACAAAGACCGCTACAAAAGACCTCAAATATATTACTTACATATGACAATGAGGTTATTATCAAATAATTACAGTATACGAAAATTTATTAAACCCAAATGCGAGAATTCACGATTCGTGTGTTTGCAATTTATAGTTGGAGTCAACAATGGAGTACATTTCCATTTATAGTTTCACAGAAAAGGTTATGTTTATTTGTAGTAGTAATTACCCTTCATAATTTACTCAACATGACAGGGATTAAAGTGACATGTTTTCTTAAACTAAAAGTAGGAATAGGATAAACAATTAAAATAGATAATCCTAAAAAATATCATTGAGCAATATTCATGAAAATTTGATTACCATTTGCTTACTGTCCTAGGGTTGACCTAACCTAATTTACTATTTATTTTGGTTTACTTTTCTCTTTTATGACGTTTAGTAGTTTGTGTGTTTAAATATTTTAAACTTATTTATTCATCTCGATATATAAGAGCAATTTAAAAAGTAAAAAAACTTTTAATATTTTTAAAAAAAAAACTAGCTAAACAGAATAAATATAGGAAATTTTATTTGAATTTTTTTCCTATTTTTTAAAGTTTTATCTAGATATTTTTATTTTTAATCCCTCCAAAGTAATTTTAAAAATATGATGCAAAACTAGTAAAATAGTAACGATCACCAAAGGAGCCCTTAACAATTGCTTGGTAGGTAGTTGAGTTGTCCGTACAAAACATTTTTCCAAAAATGCAACTTGAAAAAAAAAAATCTAATTAACAAAAAGATGGAACATACTGTATAAAAATAGTGAGGAAGACAACCAGCTTTTTCTATTCGGAAATTTCACCTGCGAAGCTCTCTCCATCTCACACCTCAGCTACCCTCCCTCTCTCTCTCTCTCTCTCTCTCTCTCTTTCTCTCTCTCTCTTCGCCTACCATTTCTAGGGTTTCTCCTCTCTCTCTCTCTCTCTCTCTCTCTCTCTCTACAATCCCCAAGCTCAGAACGTCCCTGATAATCTCTTCAAAACCCTAATACCACTAATTGACACTCGAAAACAAAAGCTTTGATTTTTATAATCGAAGGTCAATTTTTCAAGTAAAATTTAAGCCATGGACGCTGACTCTTGGAGCGCTCGCCTGTCTTCTGCCTCTAAACGTTTCCAATTAGCTCTTCAATCTCGATCTGGTAAGCTCCAAATGCCTCTATCTGCATACAGTCTTTGGTACATGTATAGATGCATGTATACATACATATGCATATAGATGTGTAATGTCAATAAAAATGCTACGGGTTAGGAAATGGAAAAAAATTGTGAAAAGGGTACATCTTGGGGCTACTGGAGGTTTGGTCGGTAACTTCATGGCCCGAAATTAGTCAAAGTGCGGGCAAGTTGGCCTGGACTTCCAGTTAGCCAAAAAAAAAAGAAAGAAAAATTTGAATTTAATTTGTTATTTAGCTCTTGACAGAGTAGAGTGGCTGATTTGAGTTGATTGGGAGTTGGGACATTAGCGTTTGTTTAGTTTAGTTTTGGTTCATGTGTTTATATAGATATTTAGATACGCTTCTTGACCTTATTTTTCGGTGTAGATATGTTCATGGGGTTTGAAGAAATTGATGGGGAAGATGATATAAGAGAGGAGTTCCCTTGCCCGTTCTGTTCGGAGTATTTCGATATTATCGGGTTGTGTTGTCATATCGATGATGAGCATCCTGTAGAGGCGAAGAATGGGGTATTACTCGCCTTTTTTTACATGAGTTAAATGTGCTTATTTTCATTTTATGTTTACTGTTTGCCTTTTAAGTTTTTTGTCAGTTTTGTCCAAATTATTCATTGGTTCTGGCTCACATGTAGCGTCTTTTCAAAGTTTATGGGTTTAAGCTCTGACTTTTGAAAATTTTGTTTGCGTTTCTTTACTGTTTGTTTGGCTTTCTAGGCTCATAATAGCCCGCAATGGAACTAGAATCTGCTATGTTGGTGATGAATGATGATGTGCTATTGTGCTCACATAGACCGTTTGAATATTTCTTTGTTTAGTGATTGGATAACTACAACTATGTTTCCATGGAATTAATGGGGAAAAGGGCTTCTTAAAGCTCATCTTCGGTTGTGGTAGTTATGAGGAAGTTGAAAGACAATCGGCTTGACTCAAGGTTGTCAAATCGTGAATCAAATCGAGAATCGAAATGGTCCCTTTTCGAATCGTGGGAAAGTATATTTATGGATTTGGGTGACAAAAAATTACTATAAATTAAAATTTTAGACCTAAATCAATAGAGCTTGTTTTAAATGATGAATTATAATCATGTGTAAGAGCAGGTAAGCTACTTCTATTGCAACTTGCAAGAGACGAGGATTCATGAATCCTACTCATGAATCCTACTTATGGCCCTCTTTGTGAAAAAGAGTTCAAAGTACAAAATAAAGTAATAAACCCTTTGAAGGTCTTCAAGGTGGATGTATGCCCTTCTGTTTTTGTCCTTTTCGATTCACTCTCAAAATGAATCTCCCCTTTCTTATAATCTTATAACACTTAATAAGAGGGAAATCTTTTTTTTTGGACTAAATAAGGAGAAACATAGACAAAAGATGGCATATATAACAATACTGAAAACCTTAAAAAAAAGAAAAAAGTTTGTACCCCTTTCCAACAGTAAAAAGGCAAAATAAGAGTCAAAATTGAATTCAGCAAATCAAAAGTGAATAAAAAATTCACTGATTCACTTACGGTTCACAGTTATTTTCGATTCCTGAAATCTATTCATATCAATGACCCACTTGATCGTATCGAATCGAATCACACGAAATAAATTGTGAATTGTACGATTTTGACATGTTCCAAGGTTGAAAAGTAGAGTTTTGCTTTTGTTAATGCAACTAAAGCATTAATTACTTGTACAAGAACACAATTGTGGTGTTGTGCATAGACACGGCGAAACACACTTATACGCCACCATAACTATATCACCATAGGTTACTTTACAAATAAAGTTGAAAATGCACACAAGTACGATTTATATTTCATACCTCTAAACCCTCTCCTTCAATAATTCCTTGAAGTACTTTTTGCTCTTTTCTACGAAGTATAATGTAGTTAAAGCAACTTATACAAGACGGTGATATTGAGATTCCTAAATTTTGAAAATCACATGGTAGCAAGTGGATAAGAAGCTTCCATCAGGTATTAATATCTATAAGTTATAGACACATAAGAAGTGTTGACACATTTCTGGACTAGTATTTTTGTTCCTTAATTATGGACACAAAAAAGAATATAAATCCCATGTCCAAGAATGTTGTGGACACTTTGTCTTCATGTAAGTGTTCTTGCTTCTTAAGAGGATGACTTAGTCTTCATTCAAGTGTTTGTGCTTGATAGCAGGATCCGCGTGGCCCAACATAATCTGAGCCCAGATATGCATCCTTTTCTACTTGCTTATTTTCTCTTAATAACAAATCTAGAGGATTCCAGAAATTCCTTCGAACAGCTAGCTACAATTGTTTCGTTACAAAAAATTTAACCTTGGAACATTTCTTATTGTTACTGTGGTGTATATGTGTTTCTGTGAGAGTCGGGATTACAGTAGCTGCTTATCATCACTGATACAATAGACACGGTTTGGTAGAAAGGGTGTGGGGCAAGGGCTTAAAAAACTAGACTGCTTTATTATTTACTAGTTACATCCGAAGGTGGCGGAGAAACTGGGGTAGAATTTGAGAAGTAGAAGCTTTGTTGGGGTAATTTCTTTCGTCTCAACTGGTTCATGCAGAACCTTATTTTTGCTCGCTTTGGAGCAATCAATTCTGCCAAGTAGTTAACTAGTTGAGTTGTCTGTTGGTCTTGGGCCTCTTGGCTTGAGACTTGACTTTTGCTAGTTTGTTCGTATGGAGACTTGACTTGAAGTGAAATCACCTGCATGAGGCGAGAATATGGATGGCTTCAGATTCTTGATTAATTTGGTTCTGGTTCATTCCAATGGTACCCATGTATTTTCTAAGTTGGCTTCTGTGGCTTGCTATTTTGGGGATATACATGGGAGCTTTTACTAGTATTTTGGTTCATGTTATGGGTTGCTGCAATTATGCTTCCCTTGCAAATAAGGGGAAAAGGGGCTCTTTGAAGCTCATGTTCAACTTTGTGGTATCGGTCACGGAGGGTTAAGTAAGAATGGTTTGAGCTGAAATTACAGGTTGAGATTCTTCGTTAAAAGCCAATGCAAAAGTAGTGGTTTTTGGCTGAATTAAGTTTGCCAACAGCAAGGCAAAGTTTTAGCTATTCCGCAGGTGTTTCTGTTTTTTTTTTTTTTTTCCCTTCTGACAAATAATAAGTGAAGTTCTTTCTTTGCAGGTGTGTCCAGTTTGTGCGATGAGGGTTGGGGTCGACATGGTCGCACATATTACCTTGCAACATGGAAATATTTTTAAGATATCCTTTGATTGTTGTTTCCTGGTTTTTTAGTGTTTTCTACCCAAATTCAGCATGCTCTATGTTCCCAACTGAGGTTGTTAGTTAAGGTTCATGGGAAAGAATTTATACACCTAAGCTCATGTCAAGGTTGCCGATCTTTGTTTCGCACACTGTTTTTATCCTTTTAGTGGTTCGACCCCTTTTCTTGGAAATTTTGGCACTTTCTTAATAATGAAAGTGTATATTTGTTGAGGCCATGACTATATGCTTTGGATTTCTTGACACGAAGTTACATGCAACGCAAGAGGAAATCCCGCAGAGGTGGATCCCATTCAACACTTTCTTTGTTGAGGAAGGAACTAAGAGAAGGAAATTTGCAGTCCCTTTTTGGAGGATCTTCCCGTATAGCTTCTTCAACCAATGCAGCACCGGATCCGTTGTTGTCATCATTTATCTTGCCTATGGTTGATGACTTTGGGAGTTTGCAGCTGCATTCTTCAGCTGAAACAGCCTCCGTCAAGAAAAGAACAAATGATTATGTTTCAGAAAGGTTTGGACTGCATTCTTTGCCACTTTCATTTTCTACGCTCCACATTTGATCTTTTGCTGTTATTACTTTCTTCTAGAAACCTTAGCAGCACGTGTTGGTTAATTCCTGACTTTCTGACAGTGACAGAAATCTCCTAATTTGCAAGGATAATAGCAATATCCTAATTGGTCTGCTTCCTTGATTGAAGCGTGTGTTACTTAATTAGCTTTTACCTGACTTGTTGCATTTGTAACAGTTGTAACTTAGCATGCACATATGGTTGGTTTGAAAGGACTTGTGTTTATGCTACCTTTTGTCATTTTCTTTGGATACTGCTTCCCTAGGGTCCAGTTATTTTCTGATTGTCCCCTTCTTTTCTTTGAGCAAACCTTTTAGGGAATGCTTTCTCAAAGTGTCAGTGTCAAACAAAAATGAGCACCATAGGTAGATCTGGCTGCAACAAAGATAGTAATGTGTGTATAAAAATCAAATCTGGATTAGCGTGGCTTGGTGTCACAGGGTGGCCTTGTGGATGAGCCACGATGTGTGTGGCACTTGACAAACTCCCTTCATAACCTGCCAAACTCAAGCCAATATGTGTTGGCAATGCAAGCAAACAAGATTAAGTACGTACGTGGGCCACAAAGTTGAAATATTCCAAAACCAACGTAAGCAACAAATAAAGGCACTGGACTTGCAGAATGAAGCCATTTCATTGATCAACTCAAGCATTTACAGGCATTGAACAAGGTTACAAGGTGTGCCACCACAAAGTAAGCAATTGCTACTAAGGTTACAAGGTTGTGTAGGAAGAGCACACCTCACCCTCTTGTTAACATAGCATTCTAAGCATTTTCTTTGTGGCACGAGGAAACATGGGGTATGCTTGAAGAAGCGTAATGAAAATACAAGGACTAAATGTGTAATAAACAAAATATTTACTAGGCTTTTACAAGACCCAAATGACACATGTGGCCCTCCAAAATGAACCTTGAAGTTGCTTTTGATTGGCATGGACGGTTGGTAGGTGTTGTGCACGGGCATTTCCAAGAGCATGCCTTTTCTATTATAGTGTTTTGTTTATTTGGGCCTTTATCCTGTTGTTTTTGTTATAATTGCATGTCAGATTGTTCTTTAGCTTGCATGAAGCTGATATTGACTTGTGGTAACAGGCTCGTCAAATCTTCTCCTTTATCGATCAAGGATCAGAAGGAGAAGTCAAGGAGATCCGAGTTTGTTCAAGGTATGTTACTGTCCACCATGTTTGATGACAGCTCATGAAGTTCTATGGTAGCCACTGTGGTTGACGACTTATGCTACAGCCATGAGCTGGGTGAACTAATGCTTGTTGTACTACGTTTATGTAATAAAACCAAGTGCAATAAGATGATGTAGTAAATGTAATTTATATTCCATGCAGAAGTTTTAACAGTTAAATTATGCGGAAACGGACTCGTGTACTCTGTTCTATTCTTAGTTCCTGGTTGGTTGAGAAGGAAAAATGATGATGAATATTATTCCTCCGTTTACCTCTATTTTCCAATCAATATCTGCATTGAGCTTCCTTCATTGAAACTGTGTCCGTTTGCATGGCGGCCGCCTCGCAGGTTGTGCCGGGCCTGGGCAGAGTGATGAGTGTGGTCAAGTATGCAAACATGTCACTTTTTTTTTGATTTGTACGGTTTGGGATTTGCGGCTTTCCTGATGACTCATTAGTGTATTGTTGTCAAGCGGACCAAAGAAAAGAGAAATCAGCTACTCTCAAGTTTCATTTGGTTGTGTGTATATCATGGGTTTCTCGAGAATTCGGATTCATCTCTTGAACTCCAAACATTTAATATGCATAATTTAGTTGATTGGAGATTGGACCATTTTGTTTTGCATACGTAGTTTTAGATAATTGAACTAATTTCTTGCTAGTGTACTTGAGGACTTTTCTGTGATGATTATTTTGAAGTAAGATTAGGAGTTTATACTCACTTGGGTTCGAGACCATATTCATCTTTTGTATAGCATCAACAAGGGTGATCCTCACGACTTATGAGGAGACCAAAACCCTTCAGGAGCTTTCCTCCCCTTCACCACCAAACCCTTCATCATGCTTAGTGTTGCCCCCAACCACCGTGGCACACTTTGAGTTGATTCAACCCATGTCAGAAACTCCTTCCCAGTTTCCACAGACTCGATCACGAAGATCCTTATGTGTGTAAAGGATTTTCTTGAATTTTTTGCCACTTTCCAATGAGTCAGTCAGTCTGTGCCTATTCCCTTTCTCTCTTAGGTCTGTTCAAGATTCTCAAATAAGTACTTAGTATTTTTTAAGAAGACAATTTTAAATTCAAAAATAATGTATTTACACATAATTTTTCTAGCAATATGGATTTTGTTTGACAGATCTTATTGAAATCTTTAAAACGGTGCAAAAAAAAAATGTGTGTGTAAACACATTACTCTTTTAGTTTAAAAATGTGAAATAAGTGTTTATTTTTTAAGAAGGCAATGCAGAAGAGGCTCTGCTTGACTTAATTATCTGGCATCCATGTCGATCACTTAATGGCAGACATTATTCTCCAAATTTTCAACAAGATTCTTTTTCATGTACAAGACCAACGCTCTCAGGAGACAAATCACCGATTTTGGTGATGAGAATGCGAATTTTTATGAAACTTGGGAGAGATTTAAGGAACTACTTCTAAAATTGACCCCACCACGGATTTGAGACTTGTTCAACATTTCTGCAATGGGTAGACGCAAACCCATAGAAACATGATTGAGTCCATGAATAATGGTAGTTTTCTAAGCCTGAAGGACGAAGAAGCATACTCCTTTCTTAGGGAATTATATGAGTGATCACAACACTGGTATTTTCCGAGTCGCTCGCCCCAATCAAAAAGAGGTGGCGTCTTATGAGTTTAGAGAGGATGCTGAAACAAAGAGATCAGCAGACAGTCGCTCAAAGAAACTTGAAGCTTCGACTTTGCGCTTGTCAAGTCCTTCTGTCAACCAAATCTATGACGATGTATGTTCTACCTGTACTAGTCTAAATCTAATGCATACACCCAAACATGTCCTTCCGCGGTAGGATGGCCAGAATGCTTTGTTGAGCAAGCAAACACAATCAAAATCAATGAAAAAACTGTTTGGTAGCCCTTTCTCAGAGACTTAATTTGGGCAACTTTCCCAATCTCATGCACAAAGTCCACCAGGTTTCTGTTCTCATCCCCAGTCATATCCTGGTCAACCTTATCACTACTCAGCCATTACAACTGGAGGGGAAGGAAGCAAAGGACTATCCTTCATATGGCGGTGGCCTGTAGTTGAGGTGAAGCTTTCTCTGCGATTAGGTCTGGTGCTACGGAGTTTCAGCTCATTTAGAACGGTGAAATCCTCTAAGAAGTATATATAAGACCCTGTGTGAGGTTTGAGGACTTCCTAAGTTTTGTGCTAGGGTCTAGCTGATTTGGATAAGCTTGCCATTTGTTTCGTAATTGTTGCTTTCTCTGTATCCTTGCTGCTTCTCTTTTTGGCTTGTATTCTGGCATGTGGTTTTGGTTGATGCTCTTGTATTTATAGTGTAAAGCTCGGTAGGTGTTAGGTTTGAGGTCTGTTAAGACATCTCCTGAACTTTGTTTTTTTCTAGTTTTGGCTTTAATAAGAATCACACTTATCAAAAAAAAGGAAGTCGCCCTCATACAGGAGCTAACGGGCATTCCCCAGAACAGTACACCAAACCAAATAAAAAACAGAGCCCACAAGCGTATGCCACAATGACATGCCTTCGCAACAAATTAAAAAAACAAAAACAAAAACAAAACAAAGTTCTCAAGCCATTCGACACTTTCTCATGAACCTGCCATTCTCTACAACAAATCAAAAAACAAAACGAAGGTCTCAAGGCAATGCAAACACCTTCTCATGAACCTGCCATTCTCTATAACAAAGCCAATTTGCATCAATGTTATTCGCATTTTTTGGAGTTTTTGACCACCTCAATAAAAGGGGAGCCAATTTCTTTTCTTACTGAAAATACCACTGCCATATGTTGATGTGATCAAGTCCACGAGGAGGGGGAACTGCAAGGATAGGAAAGAAAGGATTGGTAAACAGCCAAATCCAATCACTGGACCAATTATCCGTGCATGATTGGATCCAAACAAGTGAACAAGATATAGTGCAGAGCTGAAGGCCACCACCATGGTTGTTATGGAGAGGAAAAGGGTAACCAAACCAATAATCAGCCTATGGGGAAGAACAAGGAGAAAATCATCCTCTCCATCGCGCGAAGTGAGGATGGATGAGAACATTAATAGAGAAGTGGTGGATGTGAACATAGATATTGCATCGAAAATAACAAATATGGTGAATGCCAATTCTTTGGACTTTGGAGAAAACTGGAAAGCCATCTTCATTTTCACCACCTGGAACGGTGTTTTCTCATCCATTTTTCTCCTTTCTCTACGAAGTGCTTGTGCTTTTCAGTAAACACCATTGGAGGAGTTTCATGAGCATCGTTTTCCCACTATTTTTTGCCGGGGTTCACAAGTTTCTTTATTTCCTATATTATATATAGTCAAAAATTTGAAATGAAAGGGATATATTTCAATTGATAATAAGGTCCGAGACTAAATTTTGAGGAAGATTGAGTTTATTGGATTATAACTGGCAGTGTATATTACCTTGAACCACTGCAACTCGCGTTGCATATGTAGAGCTGCACCAGAAACTTGAGTAGGTTTGTTTTGAGGTGCCAATCTTCCAGCCAAGTGCAAGATGTTGTTAGAACTGTCTTTAAGCCCTAGTATTGTTTGTTTATGCTCACTCATTTGATGTAATAAGAGGTTGAAAACATTCTCATGACGCTCTATGACTGCCTGTTCAAATAACTTACACTCTATGACCTCATGAATCCCTAACCTTGCTGCCGCATGGAGTGCTCCTTTTGCAATTAACTCGTACTTATTTGAGTCATTTTACAGAAACACTGCCAACACATTTGAGTCATTTTACAGAAACACTGCCAACACAGACTTATTATGCAAGGATATGTGCACAGATTTTCCGTGGGGCCCACACAAATGATCCAATCCGTTCATTAATTTTACAATATTTGTTTGAGGGACTCCGTAGAAAATCAGCATCCAATCTTACGACTTTTCATTCATCCGGAATTTTGAATGAAATGGAATTGCAAAGTCATGAATGTAGTAGTAACTTTTATTTGAATCAGGGTGGTATTTTTCATTTTGATGCTGAAGAACAATAACAACATCATTACTCGTCCACACAAGACTTTCATCTTCCATCATCAGGTGTGGATCCACATCAGCAAAGGTGTATGACTACAAATTTCATTCGCTACACTAAGATATTAACTTTTCAGCAAGTTCGTCAGCTGGTAGAGGGTTTATAAAAATTTTACTACTAATGTTTAGTTAGAAGGCCGAAGCCAATTTTACAAAGGGAGGAGGAAGAAAGCAGAGAGCAACTCAGGGGATTTTAGAGAGAGGGTAATCCAAAAACCTAAGTTTTACTCTTATTGACGCGTCCTTTATGTAAAGGACTCTACATGAAACTCAAATTGAAATTACACTCAAATTCATCTGAAATAAAGATATGTCGGGTGCGCTGAGGGTCCCATCGTCACATGGATTTGATATTTCTTCTGATAATTGAGTGTGAGTAGTTCCCTGAAAATTGGACTATTAATAATGTTGTTCCCCCAAAACCTATTATAAGCCAAATTGAACAAAAAATTCAAGACAATGATGGAACTGTTTCCTAAAATTTTAGGAATCCCTTGTTGGATCGCTACCCTAGAAGGAAAAGAATCAATGATCGAATAAAGCCAAACCAACTTTCGGTGGCCAACCACTCCAATCAACCACCTCAATTATGGAGGTACTGCTCACACTCAATTATCAGAAGAACTATCAGACTCATGTGACGATGGGGCCATTAGTGCACCCGGTATATCTTTATTTCAGATGAATTTGAGTGTAATTTCAATTTGAGTTTCATGTAGTGTCCTCTATATAAAGGCTGTAAGTTCGGTAGAGATCTCCTTGTTTCTTTGCCGTCTTCTTTTTCTTGCGCCCTTGTCACGTTTGGAAGTATAAGTAGCCCAAAGAGGTTTGTGCTTTGGTATCGAATCAGATGAACTATCAGACGGGTCAATCCAATTCTGGAAAACATAAAATAATGTTAGGGCAGTGTGGAATACAGGAGCATAAAGACAATCACACATGTAGCAAAAAAACTTAAAAAGACATCGCAGAGAAAAAGAATATAAAACAAAGGCCAGCTACGCTACACTAACCTGGCGAAGGAAAAATTTACTAGAAAGTGAAGGGTCTGACATCTCAAGTAAACCTGCAGCAAGCATATCAGCCGACCGTTCCACCTCCTGCAATGACCATTTCAAGACAAAATGTCATAACAGAGGACTATAACTTCTC
This sequence comes from Rhododendron vialii, assembly GCF_030253575.1. Classification (NCBI taxonomy): domain Eukaryota; kingdom Viridiplantae; phylum Streptophyta; class Magnoliopsida; order Ericales; family Ericaceae; genus Rhododendron; species Rhododendron vialii. Next base: position 27,261,101 of record NC_080561.1, read on the forward strand.
CGCAAGCCTTCGCTGATAAAAAAAAAAACTTCTCCGCAAGCCAGGTGCAGAGGACAGAAAAATTGTGGATGTATCATTCAAAGGCAGTAAGCCCATACAACAGGTAACAAGAACATATCAAGAACTGAAGAGGGATTTAGAGATCATGCAGAATTTGGTCCAGTAACTAAAACAACCGCTGGCACATTAATGATGCTAAGACAGAACACTAGTGAGATTCCGCAAAAGTTTTATAACACAAAATCTAGTAGCTGCAATGAACCCATCAAGGGCAACAACAGACATTATAAATGCATTCAGAAGAACATATGAGGTTACTGCAAAAAATGACATCATTATCTCGAAGTACATACATTTTCAACAACCAAGCCGGAAAGAACACAATTGACTTCCAAATGAATTAGTTCACAAGTCAACAAAAGCAAAATGATGAATTAATGACACACCTCTTTAAGAATAGCACCGTCCAAATGTGTTTTTGTGTGAACATGAAATCGTCCATCGCTCTTTGTCTCTTGAAGAGAATGACCCCGCATTGCTTTTGAAAGAGCAATTGCCAACTTCTCATGCCTATGTAATGCATGTGAACCCCCTATCATTACCACTTCCTGTCCAGCGTGAACCATCTTCCTAATCTGAAAGCGGACAAAATAATTCACCTTATTCCATCATTTTCTGCTCATGTGTTCTGATCACAAAATATGAAGCACCAAAAACATTCAGGCAAAAGTCATGCTACAAGTGAATTATGAACCTGAATGATACTACCAGATGAACAACCAATCTTAGTTCAAACAATTAATGTCAGCGTCGACAATGAATCAAATGGCTTGCAGAGAAAAACAAATAACATCTAGCAGAAAGAAGAGGTGCCGAAACATCCTATTTGCCTATTCAGGGTCGCACTTTGATTCTTGAATCCTCCCAGTGTTGTAATGACTAATGAGGTTATGTCCAGAAAAATTGCAGTAAGGATTCCAACAACTAATTGCACTAGCATGAAAGGAGGCCCAAAGTATCTATAGATAGTACCAAAATCTTAATGTGGTCCATTTATCCAGCCAATTTAAAGGTAAAATGTAAAGGCATGTGATATGGCCATGTACTAGGAAATACTGGATCTCATCAGTCTTGGTGAGTTAGGTCTGTCTCCAATCATCCCCCGCCCATACCCCCAATGATTGGGGACTAGATGGGTTATGTTATGTTGTTGTTGTTGTTATGTTGATCAGTCTTGGTGAGTGTTTTTCTAGTCCTTCAATCAGCTCCAATTGGTTGTTGAACTGGATGTAGCATGCTCAGAAGAAATAAGTAAGAATCATTTGCAGTTGGTAAGAAACGTAGAGCTAGGACTCCTGGCCCTCGCATTTCTTGCTGTATATATTAGTAAATTCTTAAATGCACAAAGGCTGCATAATGATTTTTAGGAGCACGACTCCATAATCCAATCCTCTACGAACTGAGTTATTTTGCACGTGAACAAAAGCATTCCCATCCCTTTCCCCACTCATGCAATTATGCACCTAGGTATTGTGAAAAAAGCTGCTCAACTTATTGTCAAAATCAAAGATTTCGTAAAAGACCCCCATTCACTGACCACTTCTCTTCGAAACCAATGTGAGTGGAGAAATTGTAAAAACCTACTTCAAACAACAGCAAAAAAAAATCTGTTTGGTTGTAACTTAGCTGATCATAGCTGTGGAGCTAATTTAAAATTCAGTGGAGAAATATTTCTGGTTGGATCATTCATGGCCTTCTCCAAAGCAGGCCTTAGAATTGGTGACCTGGGCATAACTTACATGGACTTAAGCAGGGTTGACCTTGGCTTCAAACTATGGCCTACCAGGAATAGTACAGTCCAGTGTACCTAACTTCCTACCAAGTGACTGCTCCAATGGATAATTTAGCGACTACCTCAGAATGCAGGAATCTGCCACAACAGTCATCCTAGGTGACCTCTAGACTCTAATGAGTCTAGAGTATACTTAGCTCCTAGGCAAAGATTGAATTCAGTACATACAAATCCCTACATTGAACTCTTTAATGTTACAGCCTAGCATTTTTATTTATCTTATTACTTATTTTGGCTATTTATTAATTGGGTGTTATGGTCAGATCTCAATTAGTTATTTTGTGCGTGCTATGAATATTATTGGCCATCATTGTATTTTTCGGAAATAGGAATTCATTATGTTAAATAAATTTTATAAGTCTAAGATTACAGTTCGGCACGCATTAGACTAGATTTTATAATGAATTATCTAGTTTACATTAGCATTGCGTGACCTTTATATACCAAGTAACCTATTATTAGCATTAAGGGAGAACGCACGTGGCCTTGGAGGGAGTTAGACTTATATTAGAATTAGGGTTATTTATTTGGAGAGATGGAAGCCGCAGTCAATAAGCGTTTTGGCTGGTTGGAGGTAACCCCAAGTAAGTGATTCTTCTTCTCTTCAAATTTATTTCTCTTTCCCTTCTTTTTGATTTTCTCACGCTAGGGCTGTAACTGTGAACGTGGGTATGGAGGCTAAACTTTGATTGGATGGTATGGTCCACGAACTTCTTGTGTTGAGGATTAAGATATTGGGTGTATTTGGTGTTGTGTGTATGAGAGAGAGAGAGAGAGAAAGAGAGAGAGAGAGGGTGTGCACGGTTTGGGTGCTCGGTTGGTGACGTGCGGCTGTGCATGTGCAGTAAAGTGGTGATTAAATTAGGTGCACCCAGAATCTAGTTTTACCATATGCAAACATGGGGATCATATGTATTGGACAAGAACATAATTTTGGCACTTGGAAGGATATGTGGGTTATGTGTACATGGAATGGATTATGAGCTTACTTGGACTTGGAGATTGAAGTTTGACTTTTGTACAGTTCTGGTGGCTTCAAGTGAGTTAGTTCTAGGATAAGTTAATTGTAATTTTACAGTAGTCCTAATTGCTACAGTTAGTGATAATATTGCTCTATGATTTTTGGTTCAGGTTAGGCTCGTTTTGAGTTGTTCTATTGTGTTACTTTTGAATCCAGGTGAGTGGTTAAGCATGTTACGTACTTTCGAACTTTCCCGTATCCCTTAAATTGTTGTTTTGGAAAATTTATCATTGAAATTGGAAACACATATTGTTTATATTTGATTATATTAAATTTGCATGCGGTATCGGTGAAACCATTTGTTGATCGAATAATCTTTTGGTGAGAACTTTGTGGATATTGTTGAGAACATATTTTGGAAAGTCCAGGGAAATTAAATTAATCCTCTGTGTGCGGGTGACTCTGGCCATTAGAGAAGAGACCAGGTTAGGCCGATGACTCTAATGCTCAATGGCTTTCTTTTGCCGAGTCATTCTTTGGGAAAAGTTCCACAGGCTGCCTACTCGTGGTGACTCAGAGATAACGATATTGGATCCAATTTTGAGATATTTATTCACTGGCACTTGGTACTATTGATTTTGGTTGTGGTTCCCCATTGTTGTTGGAGATTGGATTGAGAACACCATTAAGACTTATCAGATGAATCGTTAATTGGATTAATGGATTATTTTGTTGTTTACCACATATGCCAAATTTATGTTGACATGGTAAATTATTTTGATCCCTATTTTGGAACTGTATTTGATATAAATGCTTTGCTACTCACTGAGCTCATCAGCTAACGGATTTATTCAAACTTTTTTTTCAGGCAAGTTGGGGAATTAGGCAAGGACTCTGGTGGCATCTCGGGGATTTCTTGTATTGACCTCCTTAGGGTGTCTCATCATATTTTTATTTTATTAATCGCTTCCGCATTTGAAATATTTTGTCAGATATCTGGATTCTTTTATTATTGTTGGATCACTGGATTTTATTTGGTTCATGGGATGTTTGTGCCCCATTCTTTTTGTGAAATTTATTGGTTGGGGATGTTCTGAATAAAAAAAAAATAGTTGACTGTTTGGTGGATCTTTGCTTGGGAGTTTTTATAAAATTTCTTTTTAAGCTGCATGTTCTACAAGTTTTGGTCTTGTGGTTCATGACCGGTCACTTCTCATTTTGGGGTGTGACAATTAATTCCTACAATAAAAAAATCAGGTACAAGTAAATTTAAGATGTAAAATATTACTATATTTCTGGGCTTATGGTATTTGTTATCCAACCTGCAACTATCACATAATTAGAGTAATGAAAGGGGAAAATACAATACTTAAAGCATGCCACGGCACTTATTGCCCAAGCACAAAACAGAATAATGATTTTCCACAGACAAATAATTGCAGACTAGACGGCTAAATAGATACGAGAAATGATGGGTATTTGTAGTTAGTGAGTTGAGATCTAGTGGCTTGAGACATTTCTCGAGGGTTGATTCTTTGTAGTTAGTAAGTTGAGATCTATTGTTGGAGACTATTCTCACTGGATCATGTAATTATCATTCTCTGATTTTCTTGAATTATATTTTTCAACTTTGGTGATTTGGGTTTGGGTCTTTGTAGTTAGTGAGTTGAGATCTACTACTTTGAGACATTTCTTTCTCGTTGGATCTTGTAGTTATCTGATGATTTTTTCTACTACCAAAAACTTAACCAGATCAATGCAACTTTCTCGTTGGGTCTTTGTAATTACTCTTTTTTGTTCATCTGGTGCGCCATTTTTCAATGTTAATCAGAGGATTCAGAGCATAAATAAATTGAAAAAGTGATGGTGTCAGAGAAAACATAGTCTGAATGACTTTGCTCTGTTTTTGAACCAAAAAACAGAGATGAACAAAGCTCAATTTATCTTTCAACTGCTGGATCCTTTCCATGGCTTACTCTTGAATTTGCATTGAGCAATGCACAAATTTTCACGCATAAACTCAATTGATTTGGTAAATAAACACACCTGAGCCGTGATACACAGTTTCAGTCTCTTGAATAAGAGTTTCAGAGTTCTTGTATCTTCGCAAGACGAGTATAGTGTATAGCCACATCCAGAAATTCAGGCACTTATTGCAACTAACAAATTCATATCACAACTAAGGTTTCATTCTCTGATGACAGAACCACGGAGCCATATTGCATAGAGTATACAAATAATATCACAATTCGGGTACCATTTACTCCTAGACAACCTGTTAGCAGCAGGTTCCATATTTTTCACACCAACTCTATTTGGCCACTGTGAACGAGGGGCTTTATCGACTTGTAACGGACAGCATATAGATCACCAGGATCAAGGTCCACAGGATCCTCTACCCCGCTGCAAGATTGAGAGATTCCGATTTGTTAGAGAACAAATATTAAGGAGAAAAACAGTAAGAAACCTGAAGAATATGATAGATTGCCTGTTATCAAGCTGCAGAGCTCCCAAGGATGACTTGGTTCGACAGATAACATACGTGTCCAGCTGAGGTTCTGGGACTGTAATAGGCCAAAATGGAAAAATAAAGATGTTACCAATACAAAGTGTACAAACTATTAGTATAAACGACAGCCGAGAAAAAACTCAGGTTTATTTACCGTTATTAATGTCGTATTATTAACAACCTTTTCTTAGCAATATGGCCCAAGTACAATAAAAAGGAAACTAGCCCTTACTCGATGGAAATTAGGAAACAAAGGTTGAGACATCCACAATTATCACAGACTCTAATAAGAAGTCAAACAGCCAGGAGAGTAATTTCCATTAATTTGTTCCAATTACAGCTGTTCTCAAATACTTATATGGACTATTAATTTAAGTAGGCAAACTGATGCTTCAAATACAATACTCAAATATTAACACAAATGGCTATTTTTATTCAGGACGCAGCTTATAATGCAGCAAGTTTGCCGTGGTGGCATAATTTCAGTAATCAAGGATCTGTATAAATCCAGCACGTGCATGATGCAAGCTGCACCTGATGCTTGACATATCCATTTTCATCCACAACAAGACAACAAACTTTCAATTCACACCCTGGATTAACAATTCAAGCCTCTTAGATAAACTCGCAAGTCGCAACTGCCATAAACTTAAGACAAGTTTATTTTCTGTTATTCAAACTTAACAAAATACGGAATTCACGCACACTTTGCATGAACATGTAAACTACACACCAAGACGGATACGAGAAGAAAGTAACTAACATCAATTTGCAAAAGATGAAAGCATTACCCATGTCATCCTCTTCACTTATAACAGATTGCTTTACACTGGACTTATAACGGTCAGGCAATTTTGACAGAACAGACTTATCAAAATGATCTTCCAAATCTTCAATGCACCTGAGTGACAGAGACATAAATAGACTGAGATATAGTAAAAATATCCATTTGGATTCCATGTTTAAAAAAAAAAAGCAGCAGGAAAATAAAAAAGCCTTTACCTTTAGGCGAATTTCTGTTCTTGTTCTGAAAGCCGATTCCACAGCTCAGTATTTTTATGGATGTGAAACATGTATTTCTCAATCTGTAATGAAAAAGACAATCACTTAAACAACACACAATATCCAAATAGATATCAATTGGTAAAGTAAGATCTACTGACGCAGCACTGTATCAACACTGTGGAAAGCAAGTGTATTCCTTAAAAAAATTCAGGCAAGCCATAAAGCAAATGAAAGAGTTCAGTCATGGTCACCTTCTGCAGACGAGTACGAAGATACGATCTCAACAGAGAGAGTGTCCTGTCCATGTCCATTTGGTTCAGTGATACAATAAGTGGATCACTTCCACTTTCCAGGAGATCTTCCAAAATTCCTTCCTAAGTATAAGTACCAAAATTGCCATTAGAAACATGATTTACATTTTACACCAAACAGCTGACAAACCAACTCAAGGATTCAAAATCCTGAAACAATGTGTCTTGCTTGAGGGTTGTTCCAGTCAGTGACTACCCCATGCTGGCTTATTATAGGTTATTCCATTATCTAGAAGACAACAAATTAATAAATCATTCTATAGTATTGCCCATGCAACTGCCAGCAGAGTTACATCAGAGAAGGAAAAACTACTTTAGTTCCTTCTCCTTTGGCCTCTTGCTTTGATGTATTGGTTGATTGGTTGTCAGTCCTTGCGATTTCATACACCGAGAATCTATACACACATCCAAGAGGCAAACTAGATGATGGTAGCAAACCATCAAACAGAAAAAAAAGGAAATCCCATAAACTAATCCTAAGAACACTCACAGCCCGAGAGCTACGACAAGCTCAAAAACTATGTCCTGAGAAATGCTGCCTTCATCTACTCAGAAGGTTTTAAGCATGGTTCTTAGGCTTTTTACAAGAGATATCTATTGCTTTTTCTCTACAAAACTTAAGGAACCTTTGCCGCGTGAGTATACCCTTGGACATCTCCATTCTATATGTTTCCACTTGAGATACACTGACATAGATGGTCCCAAGTCTTCATTATTCATCACCATTGGAGCCTTCAACTAGAGAAATATTCAACACTCTCAGAGTACCATGCGACATTTCCACATGGCACTCCCAAAAAATCAAGTGGCGACAAATGTCACACCCCAAAAATGAGAAGTGACCGGCCGTGTACCACAAGGCCAATTCATGGAACACGTAGCCTAAAATAAAATAAGTTGCCGAACAATAATATTTTTTTTATTAAATAAATCCAAAGCCAAATAAATCCCAATCATAAACATGGGGCAAAACCATCCCATGAACCAGCCAATAAAAATTTATCACCAACAATATAGTAATCTCATTTTACTCAAAAGCTATACAAAGTGCGGAAGCGATGATTAAAATCTTTATACTAAATGCAACATCCTATGGAGGTCAATAAAAAGAAATCCTCGAGATACCGCCAGAGTCCTTGCCTAAATCCCCAACTTGCCTGGAAAAGATGTAGGATAAAAATCCATCAGCTGACGAGCTCAGTGAATAGCAAGTATGTATATTAAATAAAGTTGAAAGCACGGATGAAAATAATTTACCATTAAACATAATTTGTCATACGAGGTGTCCAGCAAAATAATAAATTAATCAATAAAGCATTTAACCAATAAATATTCTTAGTGGTGATCACAACATTAACTCCATCAACAATGGAGAACCACAATCAAACAGTACCATGGCCAAAATAAATCTCATCCAAATTGGATCCAATATCGAACTTAGAGTCACCAGGTTTGGCAGCCCGTGGTACTTTTCCCTAAAACGATCTAGCGAAAGAAAGCCGTTGAGCATTAGGATCACCGGCCTAACACAATCTTTTCCCAATGGCCAGGGTCACCAACACGAAAAGAAATAATTTTCCTGGACTTCCGAAATAAATAATTGTTCCCATTAATATCCACCAAGATCTCACCACCAAGAAACAATAACAATTGATTTCACCAAAAGTTCATCGCATGCCAATTTATAGAACAACTTATAAACAGTTTTGAGTCTCCGAATAACATTATAAATTTCTGAAAGAAATACTTTTAAGAGACATAGGGAACTATTGAAAATACGTAACATACTTAACCACTCACCTGGGTCCAAACGTACTGCAACACGAGTACACAAAAAGATGCTAACCTGAACCAAGAGAATCATACAACAATATTAACACTAACTGTATCAACATATCTAATATAGGACTACCTAAAAAGATGAAACCTAAAGCTAAAAACTCAAGCCACCAACCAACCATGATCAACCCAAACATTAAACTCCAATTCCCCTTAATCTATTGGATCACCCACGGCATACCACTTGGTTCACAACCAAGACACTGAAACCTATTGGAATATTTAAGTAGTTGTTATGAGTCTTGTCCCACATTGGTTAAACAAGTCTTGTATCAAGTTATCTCTTAATATAAATAATAGTTATCTGTGTTAGGGTTTATTTACACCCTATACACTTTTCTTATTCTCCCAAACAATATGGTATCAGAGCCACCCTTAATCCAACCCTAAACCTAATCATAATCGTAACCCACGCCCCACCACCCATTATCACCACATATTGTTACTGTTCACGCGAGCACTGTTCACGCGAGCACTGTTCATTGTGGGTACTGTCCATCGCTAACACTATACACCCTGAAATCCCCTCCGATACCTTAACCCCATGCACCAAACCCATTCGAAACTGCTGAAAAACCTTTGGAACTTCTGAAAAACCCTAATCAAACCTTAATCACCCCCCATCGAGCCTGAATCGACCCTCATTCACTATAATCAACTCTCAAAACTCCTAAATATGGTTTGAAATCCCCTGAATCGTGTTCAAAACAGCCCAGAATCCCACGATTTATGTTCGAAATAGTCTGAAAGGTTTTCGCTGGCTCTCTCCTGTTGTTCGTTTAGTGTTTTAAGCCTTGTTCGGTTCGGATCAGTCACATGCATCTCAATTTATGTGTTGTTTTATGAGGTATCGATCTGAATCTCGATTTGTTGCTGTCTATGTCGCCTATTGGTTGGTGTTCTCGATTGGTTACCATCGGTAGTATGAATGTTTGGATTATTGAGGTTTGTTGATTTTAGTATTGTTATCAAGGATTGCTCCATGATTTGTTTCTGATCGTAGACTTGTTGGTAGACGGAGTTAATCTTCGGTTGTTTGGTTGATCGCATATGATCTTGTGTTGTTGATGATGTTGGGTGATCGTCTGGTTTGGTGATCTGTTGGCAGTTGTTGATTCTATTAGTTTGTTCTTATTGGTGGTTGTTAATTCAGTGCAATGGAGGAGAGTGGTGAGTTTGCTTTTGGTTTTCGTGGTCGAGATTATGGGTTCAGTGATAGGGTTTTTGGTGGTCGTTACCCTAATTCTGGCAGTCGTTGTGTTAGCCATGAGTTTGCTCAAGCTGGTAGTAGCAATCGTAGTAGTGGTTGTGTTCCTCGACATTGCACCTATTGTAATGGCAAAAATCATACAGTTGAGTATTGTTGGGATCTTCATGGTTGGCCTTCTACTCAGCCGGTTACTCATTCTGCTGATGCCACAGTGACTATTTTTGCGGAAAAGTACCAATGCCTTGTGTCACTTCGGACAAGTTCCTCCATTGCAACACTAACTCAAACAGGTTCTTCCGTTGCGTATGTTGCATCTTCTTTTTCTTCTATTCCTTGGGTCATTGACTCTGGTGCATCTGATCATATGACTGGTATATCTACTATTCTCTCTGGCTATCGGTCTATTGATAAACCATCTCGTGTTACATTAGCCGATGGCTCTACCACTGATATTACCGGTTTAGGTTCTATTTCTGTCACTTCTTCTTTGACTTTAGATTCCGTATTACATGTTCCTTGTTTTCCATTAAACCTTATGTCTGTTAGTAAACTTACCAAATCTTTAAATTGCTCTGTCACATTCTTCCCCGGTGGTTGTGTGTTTCAGGTTCTCAAGACGGGGAGGAAAATTGGTGGTGGTACTAAACATGGTGGCATGTATTACTTTACCAACGATGTTCACCCTAGCTTTGTTGCCCTTCAGTCTTCAGTGACACCATATCAACATCATTGTCGTCTTAGTCATCCATCCCTTCAAAACCTTAAACGGTTGGTACCTTCATGTAGCCGTGTTAATGTTTTGCCACGTGAAATCTGTGAGTTTAGTAAACATCAAGTGTCTTTTTATCCTAGGGTTGAGAGTCGTGTGCCTCGTCCTTTTCAATTAGTTCATTATGATATTTGGGGTCCAATGCGTGTTCCTAATGTTTTTGGCTTCCAATATTATGTTATCTTTGTTGATGATTACTCTCGTGTCACGTATCTTTATCTCATGAAAGAGAGGTCAGAGTTGTCTTCTATTTTTAAGTCATTTTATACAGAGATCAAAACTCAGTTTGATATTTGCATTCGTATATTTCGTTCTGATAATGCAGGTGAATATTTTCATAATTCTCTTTCTAAGGTTTTTTTATGATCATGATATAATTCATCAATCTTCTTATGCTCGGACTCCACAACAAAATGGAGTTGCCGAATGCAAGATTAGGCATTTATTGGAGGTTATGCGTGCTTTGTTATTCCAAATGCAAGTTCCTAAGTCTTATTGGAGTTATGTTGTTCTTACAGCATGTTATTTGATCAATCGTATGCCATCTAGAGTCCTAGGCAGTCAGATACCCCATACGGTTTTATTTCCTGGTCAGCCTCTCCACTCATTACCCCTACGAGTATTTGGGTGCACCTGTTATGTTCATGCTTTTGATCCTGATCAGGACAAACTTGATCCACGGTCGATTTGGTGTATTTTTTTGGGATACTCACGCACTCAAAAAGGGTATAAGTGTTACTCACCGTCTCTAAGTCATCATTTTGTTTGTGCTGATGTCACGTTTAATGAGTCATTACCCTTTTACTCGGGTCAACGTACTCCAGTTGACCTTCCTGAGACTGATTCTGTGTTTCCTGTTTGTGTACCACCTCTGCCACCCTTGCAGGTGTATATCCGTCAGCAAAAAGTATTACAGCCCCACTAGTGCCTTCTATCGCGCCTCCTCCATCTCAAGATCTAGTTCCACAACCACCGCCACCTCCACCCCCTCCACATCCACCTCTATCATCACCTGGTTTTCCTATAGCTCTTCGCAAAGGTATTCCATCTTGCACTTGTCACCCTATTGATCGGTTTGTTTCCTATGCTCACTTGTCTCCATCCCTTCGTGCTTTTACTACTTCTGTTTCGTCTATTTTTGTTTCTAACACTGTTCAGGAGGCCTTATCTGTTTCTGAGTGGTAAGCAGCTATGGAGGCTGAGATGTCTGCTCTACATGACAATGGCATTTGGGAGTTGGTTCCTCTTCCGGCAGGAAAGTCTACTGTTGGTTGTAGGTGGGTTTTTACAGTCAAATATCATCCTGATGGGTCTGTTGAGTGTTACAAAGCTTGTCTTGTTGCTAAGGGATGTACTCAGACTTATGGTGTTGATTATGCAGAGACTTTTCCTCCAGCTGCCAAGCTTGGTTCTGTCCGCCTTCTTATCTCCCTTGCAGCCAATCTTGGTTGGCCTTTATTCCAGTTGGATGTTAAAAATGTCTTTCTTCATGGGGATCTCCAGGAGGAAGTTTATATAGAGCAACCACCCGGGTTTGTTGCTCAGGGGGAGCGTAATCGGGTATGTCGTCTTCGCAAAGCACTATATGGTTTTAAGCAGTCTCATCGGGCCTGGTTTGGCAAGTTCAGTGATGCAGTTTTGAAATTTGGGATGAGTCACTGTCAGTCTGATCATTCGATTTTTTCTCTCTCATCTGACCGAGGGAAAGTATTATTGATTGTTTATGTGGATGATATTATTATTACAGGCGATGATCAAAAAGGTATTAATGAGTCGAAGGTATTTCTGCAGAGTCAGTTTCATACCAAAGATTTGGGAAGGTTGCGATATTTCTTGGGTATTGAGGTTGCACGATCTAAAAATGGCATTAGTTTATCGCAGAAAAAATATGTGCTAGATATTCTAGACGAGACTGGTTTATTGGGGTCGAAGCCTGTCGATACTCCTATGGATCCTAATGTCAAACTATGTGTTGATCAGGGGGGGAGCTGTTTTCCAGCCCTGACCAATATCATCGCTTGGTTGGTAAATTAAGCTATCTTACTATTACACATCCAGATATCTCGTTCGCAGTTAGTATTGTGAGTCAGTTTATGTCTACTCCTCGTTTTCCACATTGGGAGGCTGTTCTTAAAATTGTAAAGTATCTCAAGGCTCATCCAGGACGTGGTTTGTTTTATCGAGCTAATAGTCACTTACGTATTGAGGCTTTTACTGACTCTGATTGGGCAAGAGAACCTTCTGACAGGAGATCCACTACTGGATATTGTGTTTTTCTCGGTGGAAACCTTGTCAACTGGAAGAGCAAGAAACAAACAGAGGTTGCACAGTCTAGTGCAAAGGCAGAGTATAGAGCCATGGCCCACACAACATGTGATTGTATGGGTGCGATCTTTTCTTGAAGAGATAGGATTTAGTGTGCAATTGCCAATGAATTTGTATTGTGATAATCAGGCAGCAATTCACATTGCATCAAATCCAGTATTTCATGAGAGGACTAATCATATTGAAGTTAATTGTCATCTGGTGCATGAGAAGTTAGTTGGTGGTGTGATAGCTACTCTCTTTGTGTCTATAAGTGCTCAGTTAGCTGACATGTTTACTAAGTCATTGTTCAAGCCCCGGTTAGAGTTGTTATGTAACAAGCTGGGACATTGTGATATCTATTCTCCAGCTTGAGGGGGAGTGTTGGAATATTTAAGTAGTTGTTATGAGTCTTGTCCCATATTGGTTAAACAAGTCTTCTATCAAGTTATCTCTTAATATAAATAATAGTTATTTGTGTTAGGGTTTATTTACACCCTATACACTTTTCTTATTCTCTCAAACAACAAAACCTATAACCATGGCTAAAATATTAGTATTAACTAGAGTTTATATTCATCATTATAATAAGCAAAAGGGTTAAATATGTACTTGCCCCCTAAATTATTCCGAAAATGTTTACTTCCCCCATCAACTACCAATTGAATACCCTTGCCCCTTCAACTAAAAAAATGTTACACAGTTTAGACAATCTCTTCTTTTTGGACGGAAAACTTAACCCCCTCTCCCTAAGTGGGTTAGTTGAAGGATATAAATGTCTTTTTACCTACCATATATGTATATGTATCTATCCTCTTCTTCCTCTATCTCACAATCTGGTTCACAATAACTCTGACTCTGTTCTCTCCCTCTCTCCCCGACTCTCTCTCTCTCTCTCTCTCTCTCTCTCTCTCTCTCTCTCTATCTCTCTCTATCTCTCTCTATCTCTCTCTCACACACACACGGTAATGAGAGGCAGACAGCAGTGAGGATATCTTCTGCAATGTCCTCCCCTTGTACAGATTCAATGACATTCACTCATTGGAGACACTTGCCCCTTTGACAACAACAAACTCAAATTTTTGTACACAAACCAGGGTTTATATACAAAGCAGATTAGTTGCAATAAAAAAAAACTTAGATTCAATAAAAGAAAACGGACTTACATTTTGGTTTGAATCCATTTGGTGCCCTCAAGATCCATGCCATTCAGGGTTTGCAGCTTAAGTGAGAAAACATGGATTGAGTAGGGTTTGGGAGTAAATGACTAACATACCCTTCTGTTGGTGTCAAAATAAGAAGGGTTGGGTTGAGTGTTAAGTTTCCTGTCCATGGTTTGGATGGAATTGAAAGATTGTCCTAACTGTGTAACATTTTTTTAGTTGAAGGGGCAAGGGTGTTCAATTGGTAGTTGAAGAGGGAAGTAAAAATTTTCGGGATAGTTTAGGGGGCAAGTATATATTTAACCCTAAGGGCTAATGTCACGTCCTCGAATTTTAACATAATTATAAATGATTTTCATAATAAAAATACTCACAAATATCCGTACTGTACCCAAAAGATCACTGTGTTCCCATTCCCTCAATTAAGCTTCCAAGTCCATAATGTTCCAACATATTACTACATTGGCTCGACGGCCCCAGAAGTGGTTACAATATTTCGAGTCAAAAGAATTACAATTTTAGTTACAAATACATCTTTCAAAATAAATTTACAAAGATGAATAGGCAACTCCTTCGGTTAACTTTCAAAAATAATGTCCACACTCCAAGCACGCCAAGCAATGCAAGCTATGGTTCCGGGTTAACACCTGAAAATAATATAAGGCTTGAGCTACACTAGCCCAGTAGAAAAGTCTACGCAAACTCTATATGCAAATGAGATGAAAGATGTCGATGAAACATAGACTTTCGAATAACAAAGGGAGCATGGATGAGACACAAGTACTATATTAGAAATTTAGAACGTAAACGAACACTTCACTCTTGACAGTTAACCTATCTTTGTCCTTCGAATTCATTTTTACTCATCTTTCGATCTTCACGCATCCACCTCATATGGTTACGTTACAACCGCTTAGTATCTCATAAGTTCCCTATGGATCCTTGATGGGCACACAAGAAATCCCTCACATCGTCGCATCACGATATCAATCAAAAGACATTCCGGGCATTAGGACCCCGTATACCCAATTTACATTCCGGGTGATAATGACCCCGTACATCCAATTCTCATTCCGGGTTCTCAGGACCCCGTATATCCGATTCTCATTCCGGGTTCTCGGGACCCCGTATATCCGATTTTCATTCCGGGTTCTTTAGGCCCCGGACATTTGATCACATGTTTTGTTCCCAGCTTCAGGTTCAATAGAAATCAATCCTTACATTACATGTTTCTCGTTTCATTGATTAGCTACCGTTTCTGTCATCTTATTATTCACATGTTCTGAAACCGTCATTAATTCCCCTTTAAGCGATCTACTAACCTTTTACTTCAAGTTAAACCCATGACCCACGCATCAACTACTCACTGCGGTTTTCAGTTCAAATTAGGCGGTAGCCTATCACATTATATTCGTAATCCATTAAAGTCAATCCGTTGATCCTAGTTTCCGTGATAATTAACTCAATAAGTTCATTCAAGTCCATCGGGCATGTTTTTAGGTATGAAATATGTATTATTCTCCAAACACTAGAAATGATGCGAAAACGAACCCAATAGAGTCAATAAAAAGCTTCGACACGCGAGTTGAAGGATATAGGAAAGCAGCTGAAAGATACTGCAGCAGCTCAAGGAAGCAGCTGAAAGCAGCTCAAACTCCTAGTCTCCTACCGGTAGGCAGGCAAGTCCTACCGGTAGAACTTGAAGACAGAAAGGCCAACATTTCGGTAGAACCTAGACCTACCGGTAGGTGAACAAGTCCTACCGGTAGAAACTCCAATTCACGCAACCTACCGGTAGGCAAGCAAGTCCTACCGGTAGAACTTGGAAACAGAAAGGTCAACATTCGAATTTGTGCTTGACCTACCGGTAGGTATGGAATTCCTACCGGTAGAAGTTCGATACGTTGAGCAGCTTTTGAGCTGCTGCTGTACGTTTGAGCTGGTTACGAAGAAATTCCTCAATTGTTCTACCGGTAGGGAAAAGGCTCCTACCGGTAGGGAATCGATTTTCTGGTAAAGTAACAACGTTCTACCGGTAGAAAGGACAGGCCTACCGGTAGGAATCTAGGAAAAACAGACAATTCTAACAGCAACTGCGAATTTTCAATCCAAACTTAAACACGACATTACAAGCACGATTCATGCACCAAATCACCCATAAAACATATAAAGAGAGGTAGAATTCCCTACCTCGAGTATCCAAGCCGAAACCAAAGAGATTATGCAAGCCCTAGCTTCCGGAATCCCAACCGAGCTAAATACACCGAACCGAGCTCTATCCAATGCGATACGAGCCCGATTACACAAGTAGAAAATGGAGTTGAGGTTGATAGTTTTGGGTTTTGAGTTTAGAGGCGAGTTTTTGGGTGAGAGAGTGAGAGAGATGAAGAGAGCCGGGAGAGGAGAGAGAGAACCGAGAGATGGAGAGGGAGGAGAGAAAATGAATTTTCTCTCCTGGCACACACACACATATACACACATGCACTATATTACACTAACACCCATAATTTCCATATTCTTGCACATTAACCTACAACCACAATCTCCACACTAAACCATCACTTATCCCTTTATAAAATATTAAAATTAAAAAAATAAGGAAATTTACGGGTCTCTACATTCTACCCTCCTTAAAGAAATTTCGTCCCGAAATTTGCCAAACCAGGTCCAACGCTACCAAGCATCATATAGATACGCAAAATCACAACAACTTATATATGTAACGGTTCAATAATCATGAAAGTGCTACGTCATACTCACATCAATCAACTAAAACGAAGGTGGATATCTCCTTCGAACTTCGTCCCCCTTTCCCCATGTAAACTCATAACTTCGTCCCCCTTTCCCCATGTAAACTCATATTAATCGTATCGTATTGCCTCTCAAAACTTGGCTACACAAATCTAGGATACGTGTCGGATTCTCACCTTAGGACACGTCGGCTTTTAACTCAATTTTGGACCTCTCTAACACATGCAATAGACTCGTTTCATACAGATTCGTTTCATACTTCCTCAATACCTATGTATTAAAATGCATCAAGAATACCTGATAGTCCAATTGACTTCCCGAGACTTCCATCTGGAATGGGCGGTGATCAATCGCCTCTTCCAACTGGATTTCGTCAGTTGTCGCCTGGGTATCCGAAAGACACGCACCGTATCCGATACATAACGTATTCTTCAAACTATAAAAGTTCCTCCTTTTTCTGCCTCAACGAAACTAACCTCAACGCGGCAATAATTTACGAAATACGTCCTCCCACTTCGAATGACAAAGGGGTATCAACAACGGTCAACACCATCCTTCGGTTATCTCAAACGAAACAATGAGCTTCAAGACTCAGACAACACTGATCAAGGACTCAAAGAATGGAGACGAGGCATCCGGAATCCAAGGAACACATGAAATCTTTAAATTCGCTAAACACCCAACTCAACGTACCGAGGAACATAGAAATAACCGATCATAACCTTTTTATTGCTCTACAAGCCAAATGAGTTTATGAACAATCTCTTGCAAATGATAGATTTCAATACTGGGGACAAGCACATAGCAACAGGACAGCTCATTAAGTAAACAAACTGAGGCAAGATTGACAATGTGTTTAATACCAAGGACAAGCAAAACTTCTAACAGAGTGAAATTGAGCAATATAGAATGAGTTTTATGCTTTCAGAGTCAAGGGACTACCACGAAGGCTACAAATCTGAACATGACAGAGACCAACTACAACAAGTGAATTTGAATCGAACAATAACTATAAATCAATATCAACCAATAGGTCACCAAAAATTTGTCTCCAATAAGTGAGTGTTAAGACACAAGAACTTGAGTAGAGTAGCAGTTTTCAATAAATAGACCAGTAGCAGCAATGATGGAATTTAGACCAATCAATAAAGTCTAATTGAGCAAGCCGATATGAAGCAAAAGTAAGTTCAGATCTCGTAACTTCAACGTTGAGGAGTCACAACAAACTGTAATGCTAAAGTAGGCAAAAATGGCAAGTCCGCATCTAATGGCACCAATGAATTTGTATAATATGGAATATGGAAAATCTTTAAAGCGGCCACAAACTCAATGCACCAACTCATAATAAACCCAAGAATCTAGGAAAAGAAACTTCATCTGCCCCACTAGTCCACGAGTCTAGGAAACTAGTACATACGCCTTGGCAAACGAGTATCCTGATACCAATGATGAGCACAATATGAAAGATAGCGCCAAAACTAACGAATGATGCGCAACCATACTTAGACTAATACCGAAAGGTGCATAACTCTTGATAATCTAGAACGAAATAGTATAGAACAAACTATGTACCTCCAAGGCTGAGGACTATATCAGATTTTTTTTTTTTTTAAACGCCCGAGAGAGGCCACAATCACAACAAGATTTGAATTTGACAACACAAAAGGATGCGATGTCGTTGAAGACATCACTACTAACTTAGCTTTAATAGATAGGGGCTGTAACAACAGAGATCAAGTGAATAGCTACTGCAAACTAAGAAACTTGTAACCATAGCAATAGAATTTCAATTCGACTAACGAGATTTTATACCATGAATCGTAACATAAGGGGTAGAATGAGAATAATAGACGAGAAGTACTCATAGATTTCAACAATAGTTACTTCAAAATCAATAGTAGGTACACCACATGGTACTTCATGACAAGGATTCGTGTAGCACAGAGTAGCACTTGAAAGGATCGTGTGGTAATAGATGCAGATGTCAAAATCTATTCAAGCTAATGAACAAACGACTTCATGGATAGCAAGCCCAGATACAATTTTCAATCAAGGTTCAACTAAACCATAGAGAGAAGAGCGGGAAAAGAAAAACTCGGATGAAGACACGCTCGACATATAGCAAGCAATCACTGGCATAGCCAATCTTTTCTCAAGACAAGACCAAACCTCACCTCACGTAAGACACTGAGATCACAGACAAAACGATAACCTGAAACAACCAACTCATTGTCTCGGCTAATACTATCTGGAGGTGTTACTCAACAAATAAGAATGGTCTAGGAATCCTTGGTGTTCAAATTCAAGTAAAAGAAAAGATGCAAACCACGGAAAGATGATATGTTCCCAAATTAAAAGAATCCTAGCAAAGGATTAAACGAGAGAGGAGAAATTACCCCACACATCTGGTGTCTCTGGAGTTTGAGAAATGGTAAAACTCGCTCCTCGCTCAACGCGTGACCCTTGACCCGAAGTAGACTGGAATTGGGAGTGATGTCGAACTAGACTCTGCCCTGGTCTCACTGAACTAGGCCCACTATGCTCTCCTACTTTTTGAGGGCATCTTCTCGCAAGATGATTAGGTGCACCGCAAATGAAACATGTCTTCCGCTGTTGCGAACACTGAGCACGAAAGTGACCTGACTGACCACACCGATGGCACACAATTTGTGGTCTGACAAAAGCTCCATGACTTCCCGAAGAAGTAGGCGGCCCCAAACTCTGTTGAACATGCAATGATTGATGTGGTTCTCGCTGTCGCTTTCTCCCTTGGCTCTCAGAACTTCCCGAAGGCAAACTTGCACTAGAGGTCGGTTGCTTAGTTTCCCACACTTTTGGTTCTCCCTGCGCACCCACTGGATTCTCAACACTCCTTGCACATTCAACAATCTCGGAAAACCTTCCAATGCGCTGGCTCACAACCAACAACTTAATGGATGGGTGTAATCCCTTCTCAAAACGCCTACACTTTCTTTCTTCTGATGCCACTAATTCCGGAGCAAAACGGGACAGAGACTGAAATTTCGTAGCATATTCGGAGACGGTCATATTACCTTGTTCTAGTTTCTCAAATTGTTCTCTAAGTTGCTCGCGATACGTTTCTGGAAAATATTGATTCTCGAAGAGTTCTTCAAACTCAGCCCAAGTCAAGTTCTCTGCATCAGGTTCATTTATTCGAGTAACCGTCCTTGACATTCTCCTAATGTCTCTTCTTGCTCCTAAAACTGATTCCCACCACTCATTCGCCTCGCCAGTAAGTTGAATGGCCACAATGCTCACTCGTAGGTCATCTTCAGTAATCCTAAGAGCGTTAAAGATTTTACGAACTTGTGCAAGCCAATGGTCGGCCACAAGAGGATCGCTACTCTCCCCATCGAATTGAGGTGGTTTCATACGATGGAATGCCCTCATTGCTTCCATGGCACGGTCATTTGTGTTAGCCCTAAGTGCTGGGTTCAGAAGGTTTGACTCTGCAAGTGCCGCTACAATTTCCCTAGCAAGGTTATTTTGACGTCTCGGAGGCATCGCGCTACAATGATTGAAAACATAACACAATCAACGACAACAACTATCAACAATAACAACCACGACTACATCGTGAGACTAAACGTCCGACTTTCCCAACACAAGCCAACCATGCCTTGACAATCTACATTATCGTAAATGCAATGTAATGCCAATGTACTGACTCCTTACTGCAAGCACACATATCATGTAAAAATTTTGCTATGATTTTGAACCCATGAGACTAAAGTCTCCCCACGGTCTCAAAGTATTCAAACCTAGACGCTTTGATACCAAGTTGTCACGTCCTCGAATTTTAACATAATTATAAATGATTTTCATAATAAAAATACTCACAAATATCCGTACTGTACCCAAAAGATCACTGTGTTCCCATTCCCTCAATTAAGCTTCCAAGTCCATAATGTTCCAACATATTACTACATTGGCTCGACGGCCCCAGATTATCATAAGTAGCGAAGTTCGAAAAAGAATTAGTGGTTACAATATTTCGAGTCAAAAGAATTACAATTTTAGTTACAAATACATCTTTCAAAATAAATTTACAAAGATGAATAGGCAACTCCTTCGGTTAACTTTCAAAAATAATGTCCACACTCCAAGCACGCCAAGCAATGCAAGCTATGGTTCCGGGTTAACACCTGAAAATAATATAAGGCTTGAGCTACACTAGCCCAGTAGAAAAGTCTACGCAAACTCTATATGCAAATGAGATGAAAGATGTCGATGAAACATAGACTTTCGAATAACAAAGGGAGCATGGATGAGACACAAGTACTATATTAGAAATTTAGAACGTAAACGAACACTTCACTCTTGACAGTTAACCTATCTTTGTCCTTCGAATTCATTTTTACTCATCTTTCGATCTTCACGCATCCACCTCATATGGTTACGTTACAACCGCTTAGTATCTCATAAGTTCCCTATGGATCCTTGATGGGCACACAAGAAATCCCTCACATCGTCGCATCACGATATCAATCAAAAGACATTCCGGGCATTAGGACCCCGTATACCCAATTTACATTCCGGGTGATAATGACCCCGTACATCCAATTCTCATTCCGGGTTCTCAGGACCCCGTATATCCGATTCTCATTCCGGGTTCTCGGGACCCCGTATATCCGATTTTCATTCCGGGTTCTTTAGGCCCCGGACATTTGATCACATGTTTTGTTCCCAGCTTCAGGTTCAATAGAAATCAATCCTTACATTACATGTTTCTCGTTTCATTGATTAGCTACCGTTTCTGTCATCTTATTATTCACATGTTCTGAAACCGTCATTAATTCCCCTTTAAGCGATCTACTAACCTTTTACTTCAAGTTAAACCCATGACCCACGCATCAACTACTCACTGCGGTTTTCAGTTCAAATTAGGCGGTAGCCTATCACATTATATTCGTAATCCATTAAAGTCAATCCGTTGATCCTAGTTTCCGTGATAATTAACTCAATAAGTTCATTCAAGTCCATCGGGCATGTTTTTAGGTATGAAATATGTATTATTCTCCAAACACTAGAAATGATGCGAAAACGAACCCAATAGAGTCAATAAAAAGCTTCGACACGCGAGTTGAAGGATATAGGAAAGCAGCTGAAAGATACTGCAGCAGCTCAAGGAAGCAGCTGAAAGCAGCTCAAACTCCTAGTCTCCTACCGGTAGGCAGGCAAGTCCTACCGGTAGAACTTGAAGACAGAAAGGCCAACATTTCGGTAGAACCTAGACCTACCGGTAGGTGAACAAGTCCTACCGGTAGAAACTCCAATTCACGCAACCTACCGGTAGGCAAGCAAGTCCTACCGGTAGAACTTGGAAACAGAAAGGTCAACATTCGAATTTGTGCTTGACCTACCGGTAGGTATGGAATTCCTACCGGTAGAAGTTCGATACGTTGAGCAGCTTTTGAGCTGCTGCTGTACGTTTGAGCTGGTTACGAAGAAATTCCTCAATTGTTCTACCGGTAGGGAAAAGGCTCCTACCGGTAGGGAATCGATTTTCTGGTAAAGTAACAACGTTCTACCGGTAGAAAGGACAGGCCTACCGGTAGGAATCTAGGAAAAACAGACAATTCTAACAGCAACTGCGAATTTTCAATCCAAACTTAAACACGACATTACAAGCACGATTCATGCACCAAATCACCCATAAAACATATAAAGAGAGGTAGAATTCCCTACCTCGAGTATCCAAGCCGAAACCAAAGAGATTATGCAAGCCCTAGCTTCCGGAATCCCAACCGAGCTAAATACACCGAACCGAGCTCTATCCAATGCGATACGAGCCCGATTACACAAGTAGAAAATGGAGTTGAGGTTGATAGTTTTGGGTTTTGAGTTTAGAGGCGAGTTTTTGGGTGAGAGAGTGAGAGAGATGAAGAGAGCCGGGAGAGGAGAGAGAGAACCGAGAGATGGAGAGGGAGGAGAGAAAATGAATTTTCTCTCCTGGCACACACACACATATACACACATGCACTATATTACACTAACACCCATAATTTCCATATTCTTGCACATTAACCTACAACCACAATCTCCACACTAAACCATCACTTATCCCTTTATAAAATATTAAAATTAAAAAAATAAGGAAATTTACGGGTCTCTACATTCTACCCTCCTTAAAGAAATTTCGTCCCGAAATTTGCCAAACCAGGTCCAACGCTACCAAGCATCATATAGATACGCAAAATCACAACAACTTATATATGTAACGGTTCAATAATCATGAAAGTGCTACGTCATACTCACATCAATCAACTAAAACGAAGGTGGATATCTCCTTCGAACTTCGTCCCCCTTTCCCCATGTAAACTCATATTAATCGTATCGTATTGCCTCTCAAAACTTGGCTACACAAATCTAGGATACGTGTCGGATTCTCACCTTAGGACACGTCGGCTTTTAACTCAATTTTGGACCTCTCTAACACATGCAATAGACTCGTTTCATACAGATTCGTTTCATACTTCCTCAATACCTATGTATTAAAATGCATCAAGAATACCTGATAGTCCAATTGACTTCCCGAGACTTCCATCTGGAATGGGCGGTGATCAATCGCCTCTTCCAACTGGATTTCGTCAGTTGTCGCCTGGGTATCCGAAAGACACGCACCGTATCCGATACATAACGTATTCTTCAAACTATAAAAGTTCCTCCTTTTTCTGCCTCAACGAAACTAACCTCAACGCGGCAATAATTTACGAAATACGTCCTCCCACTTCGAATGACAAAGGGGTATCAACAACGGTCAACACCATCCTTCGGTTATCTCAAACGAAACAATGAGCTTCAAGACTCAGACAACACTGATCAAGGACTCAAAGAATGGAGACGAGGCATCCGGAATCCAAGGAACACATGAAATCTTTAAATTCGCTAAACACCCAACTCAACGTACCGAGGAACATAGAAATAACCGATCATAACCTTTTTATTGCTCTACAAGCCAAATGAGTTTATGAACAATCTCTTGCAAATGATAGATTTCAATACTGGGGACAAGCACATAGCAACAGGACAGCTCATTAAGTAAACAAACTGAGGCAAGATTGACAATGTGTTTAATACCAAGGACAAGCAAAACTTCTAACAGAGTGAAATTGAGCAATATAGAATGAGTTTTATGCTTTCAGAGTCAAGGGACTACCACGAAGGCTACAAATCTGAACATGACAGAGACCAACTACAACAAGTGAATTTGAATCGAACAATAACTATAAATCAATATCAACCAATAGGTCACCAAAAATTTGTCTCCAATAAGTGAGTGTTAAGACACAAGAACTTGAGTAGAGTAGCAGTTTTCAATAAATAGACCAGTAGCAGCAATGATGGAATTTAGACCAATCAATAAAGTCTAATTGAGCAAGCCGATATGAAGCAAAAGTAAGTTCAGATCTCGTAACTTCAACGTTGAGGAGTCACAACAAACTGTAATGCTAAAGTAGGCAAAAATGGCAAGTCCGCATCTAATGGCACCAATGAATTTGTATAATATGGAATATGGAAAATCTTTAAAGCGGCCACAAACTCAATGCACCAACTCATAATAAACCCAAGAATCTAGGAAAAGAAACTTCATCTGCCCCACTAGTCCACGAGTCTAGGAAACTAGTACATACGCCTTGGCAAACGAGTATCCTGATACCAATGATGAGCACAATATGAAAGATAGCGCCAAAACTAACGAATGATGCGCAACCATACTTAGACTAATACCGAAAGGTGCATAACTCTTGATAATCTAGAACGAAATAGTATAGAACAAACTATGTACCTCCAAGGCTGAGGACTATATCAGATTTTTTTTTTTTTTAAACGCCCGAGAGAGGCCACAATCACAACAAGATTTGAATTTGACAACACAAAAGGATGCGATGTCGTTGAAGACATCACTACTAACTTAGCTTTAATAGATAGGGGCTGTAACAACAGAGATCAAGTGAATAGCTACTGCAAACTAAGAAACTTGTAACCATAGCAATAGAATTTCAATTCGACTAACGAGATTTTATACCATGAATCGTAACATAAGGGGTAGAATGAGAATAATAGACGAGAAGTACTCATAGATTTCAACAATAGTTACTTCAAAATCAATAGTAGGTACACCACATGGTACTTCATGACAAGGATTCGTGTAGCACAGAGTAGCACTTGAAAGGATCGTGTGGTAATAGATGCAGATGTCAAAATCTATTCAAGCTAATGAACAAACGACTTCATGGATAGCAAGCCCAGATACAATTTTCAATCAAGGTTCAACTAAACCATAGAGAGAAGAGCGGGAAAAGAAAAACTCGGATGAAGACACGCTCGACATATAGCAAGCAATCACTGGCATAGCCAATCTTTTCTCAAGACAAGACCAAACCTCACCTCACGTAAGACACTGAGATCACAGACAAAACGATAACCTGAAACAACCAACTCATTGTCTCGGCTAATACTATCTGGAGGTGTTACTCAACAAATAAGAATGGTCTAGGAATCCTTGGTGTTCAAATTCAAGTAAAAGAAAAGATGCAAACCACGGAAAGATGATATGTTCCCAAATTAAAAGAATCCTAGCAAAGGATTAAACGAGAGAGGAGAAATTACCCCACACATCTGGTGTCTCTGGAGTTTGAGAAATGGTAAAACTCGCTCCTCGCTCAACGCGTGACCCTTGACCCGAAGTAGACTGGAATTGGGAGTGATGTCGAACTAGACTCTGCCCTGGTCTCACTGAACTAGGCCCACTATGCTCTCCTACTTTTTGAGGGCATCTTCTCGCAAGATGATTAGGTGCACCGCAAATGAAACATGTCTTCCGCTGTTGCGAACACTGAGCACGAAAGTGACCTGACTGACCACACCGATGGCACACAATTTGTGGTCTGACAAAAGCTCCATGACTTCCCGAAGAAGTAGGCGGCCCCAAACTCTGTTGAACATGCAATGATTGATGTGGTTCTCGCTGTCGCTTTCTCCCTTGGCTCTCAGAACTTCCCGAAGGCAAACTTGCACTAGAGGTCGGTTGCTTAGTTTCCCACACTTTTGGTTCTCCCTGCGCACCCACTGGATTCTCAACACTCCTTGCACATTCAACAATCTCGGAAAACCTTCCAATGCGCTGGCTCACAACCAACAACTTAATGGATGGGTGTAATCCCTTCTCAAAACGCCTACACTTTCTTTCTTCTGATGCCACTAATTCCGGAGCAAAACGGGACAGAGACTGAAATTTCGTAGCATATTCGGAGACGGTCATATTACCTTGTTCTAGTTTCTCAAATTGTTCTCTAAGTTGCTCGCGATACGTTTCTGGAAAATATTGATTCTCGAAGAGTTCTTCAAACTCAGCCCAAGTCAAGTTCTCTGCATCAGGTTCATTTATTCGAGTAACCGTCCTTGACATTCTCCTAATGTCTCTTCTTGCTCCTAAAACTGATTCCCACCACTCATTCGCCTCGCCAGTAAGTTGAATGGCCACAATGCTCACTCGTAGGTCATCTTCAGTAATCCTAAGAGCGTTAAAGATTTTACGAACTTGTGCAAGCCAATGGTCGGCCACAAGAGGATCGCTACTCTCCCCATCGAATTGAGGTGGTTTCATACGATGGAATGCCCTCATTGCTTCCATGGCACGGTCATTTGTGTTAGCCCTAAGTGCTGGGTTCAGAAGGTTTGACTCTGCAAGTGCCGCTACAATTTCCCTAGCAAGGTTATTTTGACGTCTCGGAGGCATCGCGCTACAATGATTGAAAACATAACACAATCAACGACAACAACTATCAACAATAACAACCACGACTACATCGTGAGACTAAACGTCCGACTTTCCCAACACAAGCCAACCATGCCTTGACAATCTACATTATCGTAAATGCAATGTAATGCCAATGTACTGACTCCTTACTGCAAGCACACATATCATGTAAAAATTTTGCTATGATTTTGAACCCATGAGACTAAAGTCTCCCCACGGTCTCAAAGTATTCAAACCTAGACGCTTTGATACCAAGTTGTCACGTCCTCGAATTTTAACATAATTATAAATGATTTTCATAATAAAAATACTCACAAATATCCGTACTGTACCCAAAAGATCACTGTGTTCCCATTCCCTCAATTAAGCTTCCAAGTCCATAATGTTCCAACATATTACTACATTGGCTCGACGGCCCCAGATTATCATAAGTAGCGAAGTTCGAAAAAGAATTAGTGGTTACAATATTTCGAGTCAAAAGAATTACAATTTTAGTTACAAATACATCTTTCAAAATAAATTTACAAAGATGAATAGGCAACTCCTTCGGTTAACTTTCAAAAATAATGTCCACACTCCAAGCACGCCAAGCAATGCAAGCTATGGTTCCGGGTTAACACCTGAAAATAATATAAGGCTTGAGCTACACTAGCCCAGTAGAAAAGTCTACGCAAACTCTATATGCAAATGAGATGAAAGATGTCGATGAAACATAGACTTTCGAATAACAAAGGGAGCATGGATGAGACACAAGTACTATATTAGAAATTTAGAACGTAAACGAACACTTCACTCTTGACAGTTAACCTATCTTTGTCCTTCGAATTCATTTTTACTCATCTTTCGATCTTCACGCATCCACCTCATATGGTTACGTTACAACCGCTTAGTATCTCATAAGTTCCCTATGGATCCTTGATGGGCACACAAGAAATCCCTCACATCGTCGCATCACGATATCAATCAAAAGACATTCCGGGCATTAGGACCCCGTATACCCAATTTACATTCCGGGTGATAATGACCCCGTACATCCAATTCTCATTCCGGGTTCTCAGGACCCCGTATATCCGATTCTCATTCCGGGTTCTCGGGACCCCGTATATCCGATTTTCATTCCGGGTTCTTTAGGCCCCGGACATTTGATCACATGTTTTGTTCCCAGCTTCAGGTTCAATAGAAATCAATCCTTACATTACATGTTTCTCGTTTCATTGATTAGCTACCGTTTCTGTCATCTTATTATTCACATGTTCTGAAACCGTCATTAATTCCCCTTTAAGCGATCTACTAACCTTTTACTTCAAGTTAAACCCATGACCCACGCATCAACTACTCACTGCGGTTTTCAGTTCAAATTAGGCGGTAGCCTATCACATTATATTCGTAATCCATTAAAGTCAATCCGTTGATCCTAGTTTCCGTGATAATTAACTCAATAAGTTCATTCAAGTCCATCGGGCATGTTTTTAGGTATGAAATATGTATTATTCTCCAAACACTAGAAATGATGCGAAAACGAACCCAATAGAGTCAATAAAAAGCTTCGACACGCGAGTTGAAGGATATAGGAAAGCAGCTGAAAGATACTGCAGCAGCTCAAGGAAGCAGCTGAAAGCAGCTCAAACTCCTAGTCTCCTACCGGTAGGCAGGCAAGTCCTACCGGTAGAACTTGAAGACAGAAAGGCCAACATTTCGGTAGAACCTAGACCTACCGGTAGGTGAACAAGTCCTACCGGTAGAAACTCCAATTCACGCAACCTACCGGTAGGCAAGCAAGTCCTACCGGTAGAACTTGGAAACAGAAAGGTCAACATTCGAATTTGTGCTTGACCTACCGGTAGGTATGGAATTCCTACCGGTAGAAGTTCGATACGTTGAGCAGCTTTTGAGCTGCTGCTGTACGTTTGAGCTGGTTACGAAGAAATTCCTCAATTGTTCTACCGGTAGGGAAAAGGCTCCTACCGGTAGGGAATCGATTTTCTGGTAAAGTAACAACGTTCTACCGGTAGAAAGGACAGGCCTACCGGTAGGAATCTAGGAAAAACAGACAATTCTAACAGCAACTGCGAATTTTCAATCCAAACTTAAACACGACATTACAAGCACGATTCATGCACCAAATCACCCATAAAACATATAAAGAGAGGTAGAATTCCCTACCTCGAGTATCCAAGCCGAAACCAAAGAGATTATGCAAGCCCTAGCTTCCGGAATCCCAACCGAGCTAAATACACCGAACCGAGCTCTATCCAATGCGATACGAGCCCGATTACACAAGTAGAAAATGGAGTTGAGGTTGATAGTTTTGGGTTTTGAGTTTAGAGGCGAGTTTTTGGGTGAGAGAGTGAGAGAGATGAAGAGAGCCGGGAGAGGAGAGAGAGAACCGAGAGATGGAGAGGGAGGAGAGAAAATGAATTTTCTCTCCTGGCACACACACACATATACACACATGCACTATATTACACTAACACCCATAATTTCCATATTCTTGCACATTAACCTACAACCACAATCTCCACACTAAACCATCACTTATCCCTTTATAAAATATTAAAATTAAAAAAATAAGGAAATTTACGGGTCTCTACAGCTAAGGCAAACAAAACCCCCACCACCATCAACATGAACACAGATCACCACCAATTTCAATTGCACATCCACCGATCCACGCACTACACATCATGCAAACTAAAACACGGCTCCCACGCACGTATCGCACCGCCACACTTCGACCTTAACCCAATTTTATGTGTACACCACGACACCGAATGGGTTACCGTAACCCAATAACTGACTACCACTTAAATGTAATGGAAATAACAAGAACAATAATACGTACCACAACAAAACCAAGAACAAGATCGAGAACAAAATTTCGACGGATTGAGAACAGATTTTTGACGGCCACACCTCCTAAAAAACCTCGGCTGCTCTCTCTCTCTCTCTCTCTCTCTCTCTCTCTCTCTCTCTGTGAACGTTGTAATCAAATAAAAACCCTAGTCTCATATATTACTGACCCACATTCTCCCCTAAATAATAGGTAACCACTTAATAAAAGAATTTAATACGGTACAGCACCAAATACTAAAACTATTTAGACTTATACCCCAGCACTATAATAGTGCCGATAACAGTTATACTATGTGGAGAGAGAGAAAATATCAATTAGGATCCAAACCATAAAATACTCTTCTTCTTTTTTTATTAAAGAAATATACAAATTAGTAGGAATAAGAAAAGACGGGGTGTAACAACAAATCTTATAAGCGTGAGACAAAAGTTGGCTCACATAATGTATGTTGCAACAACTCATCGACCAAAGTACCACGTAACCAATTGAGAAGTCGTTTAAGCCAAACACACTCCTGTGTAGCCATAGTTGTTGCAGCATACTCTGCTTCTGTGCTAGAAAGATCAACATTTGGCTGCTTCTTACATTTGGTCACATGGGACTTAACTACTCATGGAGTACCCAATGACTAATCCTTTAGGAAGTAGTTGTGACCGCCAATGATCTTCTTGTTAAAACAATAGCTTAAAGCCTGATATCTGGTGGTTGTAAATCCAGTCATTCGCCTGTATACTACAAGGCCTTGTTTGACGCAGGTTGTAGTTTCTAAGGGATTCGTAGCAGGGGGTATTGAGATTGGGATTGGTAGTCAAGAGGTATTAATAGTGAAGAGGTTTATAACCCTCCTTTGTTTGATTTGCTCCGGACTGGGATAAAGGATTGGTAATAAAATGTTTGATTTCTTGTTACAGTGGTGGGGTTATATGGTTGGTAACAATGACAAAATTACCATGTTGTTTCCCTAAATCACTACGGGAAAAATGAATGTCACTTAGGTTCCGCAAAGCATATTTAACACCAACGTCCTTAATAAATCGATATTTTTCTGGTGGTTGTAAAATTAACCCAGCAAATCAGACGGTATCCCAATCGATACTTTTTTGGAAACTTATTTGATCACCTTTGCTTGTAGGCCGAGCTAAAGTAAAGTACACCCTTGTTTGTGTGTTGTCATTTTGTTTAGACATTTTAGATTCTTTGTTATTACTTTGTTGGCTAATTTTACCTGGACTTAATACTGGTTGGTGCACAATGTGCTGTCACCATAGTGGCTAGTATAACTTTGAGTGCAGAATCTTGCCAAATCTCTCTCTCTCTCTCTCTCTCTCTCTCTCTCTCTCTCTCTCTCTCTCTCTCTCTCTCTCTCTCTCTCTCTCTCTCCTATGCAAGTGTGTACATCTACCAACTGGCACAATTAAGACACAGGGTAGATGGTGGCGGTGTTATTTTCTCATGTATATGGCCATGTCTGATGTCTCCAACTTGAGATTTGATATTGTGAAGTATTGCCTTATGCAACATCTTGTGTCGCTCCACACAAGCCACTTAATTAAACATCTTATCTTGGTATCAACCTTTTCTTTCAGTTAATTGTATTTTAGCCCAGATTTGGGCATTGTCAGCACAGCCTACATGTAGTTGTGTGTTGCCACACGCATATGATTCCCAGACTAAGCTAAGTACTCTTGTGATTCCCAAATGTTGACTCTTTATGGCTTTGTTTGGATCTTAGATTTACATGGGATATCTGGAGGGTAAAGAAAATGAAAGAGATTTCTGAAACTGTTTTTTTCTCCTCTTTTCACTTTGCTTTCGTATTTCAAGAGCCAAGCAAAATCTGGAGACAACATAGACTGCACTGTGGATCACAAAACCATGTTTCTTCTGGGTTTCTAATTTTCTTCTAGGGACATCTGTAGGAACACCTGAATGTTGAATTCATAATCTACGATAAATAGAAAAGACCATAGAGAAATAGGCAATGCAGCAGATGGATTTTATGGAGGAATCAGGAAGCTTTACCGCGAGGAGGAGATCTCAGTTTGGAAGCGCCTGTGTCCAACCCGAGTCGTGGACTAGCACCATGACAAACTTCATCACTCAAGAATCCTCTGTAAATCAGCCCCTTCCACTTGTCAAGGTTTTTTTCCCCCTTTGGTCTGTACGAATAGAAATCTTGATCATACAAATTTTGTACGATGGTAAGTTTTGTAGGGTATATATCTCATCTGAATCATACAAGCGTCGTCTTGGACATACTTTGACCTCAGTTTGTTAGATGCAGAGGCCTTGAATGGTGCATATAGTGTAACACTTGCCCTTTACACATATCTCGTTTTGTGAGTATTGCAAAGGATTCAATTACCCTATGGAGTAAAATCATCTTGTTTATTCCCCATTTATCTGACAAGTTCAATGGACATACATTTTCTTCTTCTTCTTCTTTATCTTCTTTCATGGAGGTATAGATACAGTTGATCAAATATTTTTCCTCCAAGAATTGGGTACGCAAATGATGATTTATTTGATGAGATTTGGGTTTAATAATCAAATATGCATCACTGAAGAATGAAAAGATGTATTTTGAGGTTAAACTTAACTTGAAAAATGCAAACCATGATGAAGTAGTTGGCTATGTACTCCCATTACCAGCACTGTGGCAGGCACAAGTTTTAGAATGGGAATCAAGTTTAAGAAAATGTGGGATAAGGTTGTGTACCGAATGCCTTACTCGGACGCCACCATAAACGGAAAGCCTTGTGTGCTTTGGACTTCCTGCCTTGTCTTCAAAACTGATCCATATTAGTATACTAGCGAATGCCAGCGCCTGAAGGCACGGCGCAACACATTTTGAAAAAAACTAAATCGAATTGCCATTTTTAGGCACGGTGCGACACATTTTGGAAAAAACAAAATCGAATTGCCATTTTTCTGGAATTTACCACCCCACCGATAAAGACAAAATCTCCTATAAGTCATTTTCTTAAATAAACTTCCAATAGGGTCCATTTATTCAAATTATGTACCATGAGAGTGGAAAAAGTACCCCACTTGATTCCACCGGGCTCTCCCTTGAGACTGCATGACGGTAAAAATCATAACATTGCCTATTAAAAAAGAACCACCAATGACAAACATGTTCTATTAACCATTCTCCTTCCCATTTTGATGCCAATGACCATAGCAAGAAGTAACTAATTAAACGCAATAAGACTAAAACAAACACATGCCCATTTTAGCTTACACTTTAAAGGGGACATGACCAAGTCTATTATTTTTTGGTATGTACACAAATGACAGGAACCGCATAAAGGCCGCATTGCCTCTCACATTCAGCCGCTACAATGTTAGCTGCAAGAAGATTTCCCTTTTGGAAATCACAATTGAGTGTTTCATATTAACACCACCATTGAGTCTCGCCAACATAATCCAGAACATCAGTCACTTAATTAATTTGCCCCTCTTGTGGAGTGTGATTCATAGAGCTCTTACTACAAATCTGACAATTCTCAATCAGATTCCTATGAGGGCGATGAGGAGCTGGATTTTCTTTGGTTAGATTCACTACTTGCAGCAAATCCATCTCCATTTCTACTTGAGTCTCTCCTTGTCCGAGGATGCACTCCTGAATTCCATGCTCCTTTGTCATCCATAAGCACACCACCAAAGCCAACAGCTTCTTGATTACCCTTGGAGCATTGCAAGTACTCAATTTCACGTTGAACCACAATATGCAATTATTGGAATGTAAAATCACCAGTTTTTCAAAAAGCATTTTTTAAGTGCCATCAAAAAGGGCAGCCTCATAGCCAATATACCCATACATGCCTTCCCCATTCGAAACCTTCCATATCTCCACATCTGAAAAATAAAATATGTTGAACTACATTATGCAATTAAGTTCAGAACTTGAGAAATGATTTATTCACACCTGAATTAAAACCAAATCAAAATTTTGCCCAAATGAAATTGGACACGTTAAGAACTTGAGAAATGATTTATTCTATTTCTTCGTCCATTTCAAGTTTTCTCATATGGGCACATTAAGTTTTTGAGTAAGTCAGTTAATACTCTCTCGAAACAAATAGCCGCTTCAATTCACACAACTATTCAACCCAATGGTCATTACAAAGGCCATTATGCATGCCACACTTGATACTAATGCTGGAAGGCAAGGTATTCAAAAGGGATTAAATAAAGCAGAGAAACTATCAGTAAAACTCCTTAGTAAAAGCCAATAACAAACCAAATAAATTTCTGAAGGCCCATAATTCTTTTTGTTAATTGTTCATGATAGTGAACTAAAAGCCACGTAAAGAATAAAAAGAAGAAGGAATGGGCCTTATCTTAATTATTCAATTTTCATCTATACACCATGAATGCAAAGTTTAACAAAAACATGAATTCTACTTATGAAGATTAAAAATCATGTTAGAAACCCCCAAGTTAAGGATTGACCAAAAGAATAAGAAAGGTATTGAATGAGTACACGTTTTTACCCCTGGTTGTTATCGTTGCCGTGATTTCACTAGAGGAGATGGAGGACAGAAAAGAAGAGGGGCCGAATCACTCCATGGTGGTGATGGGATGATGTTGGTGGTCATCGGTGGACGGGCCTACTGCTGCAAGGGGAGGTTCTTTGTCTTTGATCAGGGGCAAGGTGAGCGGTGGTGTGGGTGGAGGATGGGGGAGACGTGTGTTAAAAAGTCGCTTCCTGCACGAAATATAAAATTTTGGGTTCAATGTAGAAATCATTCATCTACAAATCAATCACAAAATGAATGAAGGAGAACCAATTTCAATACATGAACCACATATTTGATATGCATATCTAAATGTGCTCATAGTTTTCAGCTTTTAACATTTCTCATCCATAAAAACCGCAAAAACTGCATTATTGAAAAATAGTTTTGAGGCTCATGTCATGGAACTAAATTGGTATTGCCATCACAACTTTCGCCACTAACCACATCCTAACAACCACGAAACAAAAACATTTTGCTCCCAAAAGAATCAATTTGCTCTCCATTATCTTGGTGTTCTTTCATATAGGCTTTTTAACAAACACTACATATGCATCTTTTCTAGACCCACACGGCTTACCAATCTGAACATGAAAATAACTTATCAAGCATGCAAGTATGAAACAATGGCTACTAAGTAGTCAGTCAAGTTCCACAAATAAGAACAGTATGAATTTTAGAATGCATTATGAATTTTCAACAGTATCAACAGTTTGATTTATAGCATGCACTATGATTTTTAGAATTTTAGAAATGCAGTTCAAGATAGATGGTTTAGAGAGAGACGTAAAACCTTTGCTCCGATCACCGATGAAGGGTCACCCACTCATTGAAATGCAGTTCCCTTTGGTGGTTTCCCACCACTGAATCACAATACCAAGGATTTAGACAAATGAAATCAAACATGAAGCGGGAATTGAACTCCATAAATAAATGATGATGAGAGGAAAAAATCGTAGTACTTGCTCCGTTTGGTGCAAACACTCAGACTCGCCATCGAAAATCCACAAGGCACACCTCTGGGCTTAAACAATTGCTGCTAAAGAAACAACCACTTGGCCGCTGCTGCTGCCGGAGAACTCCCTCCGCCGCCGCCTACTAATCATGACTGAAGTGGAACTGATTGTCCACCTTTTGATTAAGTACAATATACGTGAATGTTTTTTCCAATCCACAAAACTCATAACATCATCAAAACTAAAGGAGTAAGGGGCCTAATTTATCCAATGAGCACCTAGGACTTTCCGACAGATCACCACATCGTAAAAGAATAGTACCTGAAAAGAGAATAATAACAAAAGAAAATTTTAAATTAGGCCCACGACACCACATGAGATTTTTGATAAAAAAAAAATTGACATAACAAAATATAAGAAAGGGAAAAATCACCGATATAGAAGTTTTAACTAGCTTTGAGCACAAAATTCATAACACTATTCGTGGAAAAAAAATCAAGCATCAACCATAGGTGGAGCTTTTAATCTAATTCCTCACCATCCCTAAGCTCACCATGGTTTGCCCAATGCCTGAAACAAATCACTTAATGGTTTTGCTTCCCCCAACTCATCCCTACTAACACACCCATAGCCAAATCCAAGTTTTTGAGGCTCTAAGTTTTAAAAAATAAGCTGCTCAAATCGAATGACTCGATAATGGCCTCTACACTATAAAGACAAATAAGTATCAATACATATCTATAGATAAATGTACCCCTTTTGTCGGCGGAATGCCAACCTGAAGTTCTGATGTTGACCGCCGACGCTTTTGTCAACCCTTCGTTCCCTTTGAAAACCCATTACTCTGCAGTTTGCAGCCGCAGTTTTTTTAAACAGGATAAAAGCCAAATTCGAAAACCAAATTCAAATCCAAGATAAACACCCTAATCTGGAATTCCATTAATGCTAACCAGGTTTAGTAATTTACCTTAGATCAATTGAACTCGAAAATAATGCGTGGGTGGATTTGCTCTTTCCGGTTTGGGAATATTTTGGCTTACTTGAATACATGGTGGTAGAAGAGGCAGTCGGAAAAATAAGAGCTGCCACCAAGTAGATCAGTAGATGGAAGGTACACACACACAGAGAGAGAGAGAGAGAGAGAGAGAGAGAGAGAGAGCACGCACCTTACGGAGGAGTACTTCATTGGTGTCTGGACTGTAGCAATCGAAGGTGTCGAGGAAGGTGATGCTGCTCTTGATCGCGCGCCGGTCGGTGGTGGCTCGCCGCGCCAATCAGTGGAGCTAGGAGAGCGATCGAAGAGAGGGAGACAGAAGGAGGGTGAGGTATGGGAATACGGTTAGGGTTTCACAGAATGTCTGCGTTTCTACGTTTCAAATTTTGGAAATCTAATCCTAGTTTTACCAAAATGCCATTTATGATAACCCTTGGATGGATCAAATATTTACAAAAATGCCATAGTAGAATGAAGGGTAGAGATTTATGTAGGCATGAGGATAAATCTAGAGCGTTGGTTGTCTTTTGAATTCAAACACAGCTCTGTTTTATTATATAGATGTTTCTTGCGATGCATCTCATTGAGACACGTTGCAAAGGTTGAAACTTGAGTCGGAATTGAAAAAATTTGAGAAGGGAAAGAAAATAAGCCAAAGTGAGGTTAAAGTTGACTTAGGGTTTACCTAGAATTGGTATAAAAAAAAAATAGAGTTCAAAATTGACCTATCCTCTATTTTGTTTTCGTTGTCAAGCAGTAGGATGTTAACTCTCTCTTTTTGATAACTCAAGTGTCCCGGATTAGTTTACGCACATCTTGACTAATTCTGAAAGACCAATGTTAACTCCTTAATATAAACAAACAAGTAGAGTTCAACCCTCAAACCTCTCCACAAAAATGGCAGCTTTGTTCGTTTTGCATTTTTGGGTATTTTAGTTTTGGTAGTGTGTGGAGAGAAAAATAGAAAAATGATTGGAGAGGGGGGTAATGAGTAGAAAAAGAGAGAGAGAGAAATGAAAATAATAATGAGAGAAATATGGTAATGATTAAAAAGAGTTATAGGGTAATTATTAGAAAACAAAACTAAAATGTGAAACGAACAAGGCCGACATCTTTATAATTTGTAGAGACCATCCCATTGATGGAAAAAATCCTCCTTTAGAACTTGGTAGACTGCAGGTGCATACACAAAGAAAATTGTTACTGTACTATTTACTTTTACTTTTTAGTGAATTTTACAAAATTACTTTATTGTGTATTTTTAGTTTACCAAATCATCTCATCAAGATGCATTGAAAAAGTTTAAATTCTTACACAGTTAGTTCAAAAAAATGTTAAAACATGCCAAAATAAGTTTAAAGAGTTAAGTCAAAATATGATAGGTTTAACTTTCGTAGTGAATTGTTTCCAAATTAAGTTATATTTTGCTTATTCTCCTGTTTGGTCTCGTGCAAATCGTAAAAGTGATTTTGGCCGTTTAGTATTTCTACCATTTTCAAAGATTTGTATTTAAAAATATTAACTTTTTTTAAGTTATGTATTCTAATTTTGAATAATCTTTGAAAGTATTTTTAATAAGTTCTATGTAATTCTATATTTATGAGAGAAAATTATCTTTGGAAAAGTTTTTTTTAATTCATAAGTATAAAGCTTTTGCCATTTGGACTAATTTTTTTTTTAGTTTTTGCTTTTTTTTTTTGGTGATTAGGGAAAGTTAGCATTATTAGAATACTTAGATTAAAACATTGGAATAAGAGTTGAACTCTTGACTTCCTTTTTTCATGCGACTCGTTCGCCTTTTTTCACTTTTTGTGAAATCTATGTTCTATTTTTCTCTGGAATCCTAGATTAATCATGGTCTCAGTGGAAGAGGTCTTAAAAAGTAAAAAAACTAAGAGCAAAGTAAAAAAAAAAAAAAAACTTCACTTAGACAAAAAGATTTTAAATAGCTGTTTTTATTATCTTTAGTATCGTCTTACCTAAATTTTTTCCATTTTGATCCATATTTTTATATTGGGTAAAAAAAATTATAACGAAAAGCCTAAACACAAAATGTAAATAATACGGACTATTTCAACTACTAAGATTCTTATTTTCTACGTACCAACTTTCCGCTTTGCGAGATATGTCATTTTTTCATAATATATCAACTTTAATTTAGAAAAATAAGTAATTAGTGAAACATCCTAAAACAAAGGCTACCTCTAATGCCACGACACTATTCTTTAGTGCCACGACCATTTATGCCATTTACCCCTTTTACCCTCAAATTTTCTCTCGAATAAATGCTTCTCTCTTTTCCGTCCATGGCTGCCTAGGAGGCTCCGCCTCCAATTCCACCCCACCCTCTTGAAAAAATACCTTATTTCTTCACAATTGAATTTAAGAACTGACACAAACCATGGATTTATTTGCCACGGCGGGTAATTGCTCCGCTGACGACTTCCCTTCACACGACGATTCTCGCCGTTCACAGCTCGCCGTATGTCTTTACAATTTCCCTTCACACCCTTCTACTTGCAACCTAGAAGCCCAAACTAAGAGGTGTTCAGGATACCACCTATTGATTGGTGAGTTTCATAAATTTCTTGATACCAACTTATTTGTACTTAACCAATTGGGGTTAGCTTAGTTAGCCATAACTTTTGCATCTGTCAAAAGTCCGAATCTTCTCACCTGCACGTGGGTGTTCTTTTCCGGCTTCTCCTTTATTTTTTTTATGTGATGGGCTTATTTTTTGTATTAGTTGAGTTACTGTGATTAGTTATCTCATGTACTTTCACAATGAATATAGTATCCGGGTTTGTATTTTGTAATTTGTACGTAAATGATCTCTCCTGTGGATTGAAAAAAAAACTTATTCGTACTTAATCTGGAACCAATTTTGACTGTCTTCCATGGTTTTGGTCTGAATACAATTGCGCTGGTTTTTGGGACCTATTGTAATTAAAAACTGAATTCCCTTGTTATTATTGGCAGGATTTAAGCTAATCTACATTATTTTGACTCGTTCAATTGCAGAATAAGTTTCTTTCAAGGGCCATGGCCAAGGAAGATCTTCTGCGTGATTGCCGGATTGAAGATGTTCGCTGGCTTTGTTCCCTATCTGAATCTGAGCTTGTAAGAATAAAACTTTCCTTTATCTGCATTCTTCAATTATTTTCAACATACTTCTTTTGGAGAATAGGACTTACTTGGGTAATAAAATGGGAAAACATCTCTGCACTCACTGCCAATTGGTTTTGGGTATGTAAAGTTTTCACATCATGCATCGTTCCAATTGTCAGGACTTGTTGATTAGCTTAAAAGAGATGGTGCTTCGACGGGCAAAAATAATTGGTCACGATTCTCTAGCAAAGAAATTTGATTTGAAGATGCTTCGAGCACTTGGTATGTATATTCACCCGTGCTCATACATCATTCTTTTGTGGGAGGAGAGGAGTGTATAGTCTCCCGTGTTCCTAAAGCTGGTAGATATTTGTATACTTTTCATACTATATATTGATAAAGTCTATAGTTTCTGATGTTCTTTACCCATTACGCCTTTCTTCACTAATTATATTTTCTGAAATAATCTTCATAGGTAGGACATTATGCCACAGTTATGAAAATTACCGTTCTAATTTGTTTACTGAAGCTATTTTGTTTTATCGTGTTCTATGTTATGATTCATGAGCATGAATTATCTGACCATGCTAGTTTGTCTCTGGAAGTGGTGTGAAGTTTTGTATGGCTCAGTTAGTACTAAAGTTCTTTTTCATTTTTATTTTTAACTTTTTAATCCCACCTCCACTGCGGTTAGTTGTCGCCTGTTGATATGTATTGACAAAGATACTGTTTCACATTAACTGCGTTGATTTCTTGAAGTTATTTCATAAACTGGTATTCTGTGGTTCAGAATGTTAGCAACAATTAAGAATTTATGGGCTTAAAAAAGTACCTTTTTAAGTCATACAACTATTACCGCATGATGATGAATGGAGATTGCTGTAAGTGAAAAATAGGTACAAATTAGGATCTTAAAGTTGCTCTAGTTGCACTTTAGGCATGAAACCAGATAGCATTGAAGTTAGAAGAGCTGATAAGCAAAAGAGGTTAGCGCTAGTTGATCACCCGAAAATATGAATAAGCTGCAGTGCTCTTGGCAAGTTCCCTCTGTCCATGATGTACTTCTGTCAACCGATTCATAAGTAATGAGCAAGGAATTTCTTAGTGATGGTTTTGTTGACCTTGTGCTTCTTACATGGACAACTTAGTGTTTAGGTAGTAATTGGCATTTGCTTCTGCCAAATATGAAGAGATTTGGATTCGAATTCTCCTGTAGCTTTTATGGCCATCTACTTATTATTGTCTGCTATCACTTATGACTCATGCAAAGTTATTTTGCATATTAGGAATTATTTGTTTGTTTAAAATCTTACCTATGACAGGTTTCATTCTGATGGAGCATCTTAAAGGACAACTTAAGGACGTCTCAGTCATTCCAGGCTTGGCTGAATCTTCCAGTTTTTTAGATGGATGCAATATCCTAAATTCTAAACTCAGTGACACTTTTAGCTCTATGGACATTGAAGAGTTGAGGGCATATGTTGGCACAGATCAAAGAAAGAGACTAGCAGAAATGTAAGTTGCTATAAAATTTGACGGGTTAGAACTAAAGTACTGGCAAGGTTTGACATGAGTTTGGTCTAACAGTCTTGCTGAGTTTTCTGAAAAGCTTTTTGGATTTAGTAGATGGATTAGTTACAAAAGTAGCAATGTACGTGAGAGCACATTCCATAACGAAAAGGATCGTACATGTGAGGGAGGAAGCACATCTGCTTCTAGCGGGTCTGCATATGCATGTGGACATTAGCAGGCCGAATTGTGTGACCCAAATTCCCAATATATACCTCTGACGCTTTTGTTTTAATGAGATGAACTAGCTAACATCGTTGCACCACACATGAGACCACCTTTCATCAAAAAAGAGAAAAGTTATGACTTAGGAAGCATATACGCTCCTTGCACGTTTGTGTATCCATGTCCGTATCATCATGGACACAAGAGGACACCTATCTGGTGCATTCCATAATTTCAAGACTGTTAAAGAATTTCTCGCATGGAACAGTTTACCTGCTGCTCATTAGCATTTGTATTGAAAATATGGGGAATGTCGTCATCACTGTTCAATTTTTGATTTCGTTGGGAAACCACGTTTTCCTTGATTGAGTGGTGGAAAAAAGTTGCAATGTGTACCGT
Source organism: Rhododendron vialii (assembly GCF_030253575.1). NCBI lineage: Eukaryota > Viridiplantae > Streptophyta > Magnoliopsida > Ericales > Ericaceae > Rhododendron > Rhododendron vialii. The sequence continues at coordinate 27,302,127 of NC_080561.1, forward strand.
TGCTGGTTAGCAAGGCTGTTGCTTTGAGCGTAGTTCCTCTATCGCTCTTTTTCTGCCCCACTACCCTTTTTTGGGAACTCTTGATTGTCTATTTTGAGAATACACGGAACTTGGTCTTATGCTTTTGGTATATTACCCTTTTCAAGGTGTTTCAGTTACTGAGATCTGAACAAATTGATGGTTGTGCGTTTAAAAATAATTTGATTTCCTTTTCAAAAAGCATTAGTTATTTCCCATATGGTTAAAAGCAAATGGGGAGTAGGGATTAGGGAGTATAATTGGTTCTTTGTTGAGTTTCTTATTATTGCTATTTTCTGTCATTTGAGAAATGCCAGGTTTTACGTGTTCCGTAGTGTCTATTTTTCTTCATACTTCTGTCATTTGAGACAAAATTCAGAAATGCATATTTAGAGAGGTTTCTATTTACTTTGCTTAAATTGGATATTGGGATATTATTGATTGGCAAACAGTTGTTCGTGAGTAAGCAAATTTGGACTCTTTTTTTTTATAAGTACGATTTTTTATTTTTTTTTGGGACTTTTGTTCTAAAGTTAGCTATAACATAATTTGCTGTTCTTCATCATGGTAAGAATAAGTACTGATTTGAGGTTTATTTACTTATTTTGTGTTAGATTTGGCAAGGATGAAGCTCATGATCAGAAGAAGAAATCTCATGTTTGAATATCATTATGAGGTCTGCATCTCTTTGGGCTTATATTTGCACTTAGGCGGAGCTGCTACTGTCTTCATTTTTTTTGAGAGATGGTCTGTTGCTCCATTCCGATGATTTTTATTTTCATGCCTTCTCTATTTAGTTCCATCTCTGCTGTTGTCTTATAAAACTTTGTACATTTTCATAAAAATGAAATAGACTCTTTGTCGTTAACTTCTCCTAGTTTCAATTACAAAGGAGATCGTGCCTGATTCTGCACTCGGATCACCCATCCATATTATGTCAAAAAACCATGCTTTGGATCACAATTGTTTGCAAAAGGTTTGAATTATGCACGTGTTACAAGGTTAGGAACTGTCATCAGATGTCGATAAATGCTTTCATTTCTTCTCAGGATTCATTAAATTATACTATTTAGAAAGTTCTACTGCAGCTATTGCCACTTGGGTTTGCCTTTCAATTTTTGAGTATCCAACGAGATAACCCTGGTCCCGGTGAAACATTTAGCAGCACTTCCCTTTTCTATGCCACTGCCTTGGAAGTATGTTAGGATGTTGTAACAACGGAAATGAAGAGAAGGATTGAGAGTTTGCTGATGCAACTACATGATTTAATCGTTTCTTCTGTGCGATACAGCTTCACAAAATAGGCTTTATATGAAAAGGTTTTTTTTTCATCTTACACACTTGTAGTTTTTTCATACAACCAAAAGAGGTTTTTTCATATGAGTTAGGTTCCGGTGAGGGATCCCTCATTTTATTAAAATGAGGGACTCCCCTTCCCGATTGAATTTCAATGATCCGAGCCGCTCAAAGTGATCATAACGTGATTTTAAGGGTCCCCGTGAGAAATCAGCAAAAAAAATGACAGGGAAGGGCTTCATCCGAGCAGTTTTCATTGAACGGTTCAAAAAAACTGCTCGGATGACGCCCTTCCCGGTCATTTTTTTTGTTGATTTCTCGAGGGGACCCTTAAAATTACGTTCTGCACACATTGAACGGTTCGGATTTTCAAAATTTGATCGAGAAATGAAAGTTCCTCATTTTAACAAAATGAGGGATTCATCACTTGAAAATTCCTCTTTTTCATATTACACACTTGTACTTCATAAATGCAAGAGATGGATACGAACTTGATTTGAGTCTGGTTATGTTGTTTTGCAAATGGTGCTTGCTGATTTTCCACCACTGGTAGTTGGAACCGCAGAAATTGGCATATTTTGTAGCAAAACCCTACTGTGTTTTTTTCCCGGGGATATCCATTTGCTAGTGTGAGATCTCTCTCTCTCTCTCTCTCTCTCTCTCTCTCTCTCTCTCTCTCTCTCTCTCTCTCGGGGGAGTGGGAGGCGGGAAGGGAAAAAAGCCTCCATGCAACTATGCAATGTGATATCAGATATCACGGGTGGAAGGATGATGTGACATCGCTGTTGCATAGAACTGTTTTTTGGTAGCGACAAACATATTGACATTATTACTTATCAAAAAAAAAAACATATTCACATCACATAGGTTTGTTGCTCCAAGAATTGATTACTACATATGGATTTGCCTCTCTAGAAGTAAAATCTTGCATCCATCCATGAGGCGGAGGTTGGGAATTGTTTTTCGCAAGTGTTTTTTTTTTTTTTTTTTTTAATGTTTCCTGTAAACAATTGTATTGTACTCCTGTTAAACAATGAAGTTTTGGATATACCTTTTGGAAAGTGTTCTCCGATGAGGACTAGTCATCAAGAATTTTCACATGGCCAATTTTTATGGGGATTTAAACAATGTCGCTTCCAAAATAATGGTGTTTATGCTAAACGATGGCTTTACAAGAAAATGAAATTATATAGAAAGGGTCATGGCAAATCAGCTGTTGTTTGTGGATTCCCACTTTGGCATTTCTTGGATTTTCTTTTTAGTTCATTTTCTCATTTTCACTGCTACAATCTATACTATATATATATTAAAAAAAGTGTCTATTAGTGAGAAGGCCTCACATCACGACAAGTGGCGGCATTTGATTGGGTGCAAATATAATAAATGTTAAATAAATAATTTCTTAATGAAATTCTATAGAAAGGGCTATGGCAAATCAGTTATCGTTTCTGGAATTTCCACTTTGGCATTTCTTGGATTTTGTTTTTAGTTCATTTTCTCCTTTTCACTGCTGCAATCTATACTATATATATATTAAACAAAAGTGACTATTAATGAGAAGGCTCACGACAAGTGACTGACATTTGATTGATTGCAAATATAATAAATATTAAATAAATAATTTCTATTAGGTTAGTGTAAATAAATTCTCCAACAAAAAGAAAAAGAAAAAAGGCAATGCGAGAAAAATCCTAAATTGGCCCATTCCAAATTTGAATTTGATCAAAACTTCCGTGATCAATGTTCATGGAAATGATTTCCAATTTTTCCATATCCATATAAATAGAGCTTTACCCACTTCCTTACTGGGTGGCGCCAATGCCACGATAGTTTTTGTTAATCCCACGACAATTCTTCTAGTCTGACAATTCTATCCTCGATCGCCCCCCTCCCTTTGATCGTTCACAGCTCTTCCCACTTCCCTTGCCTTCTTCACTCTAAAATCTCGGTTACTTCTCTTTCACCTCTCCATTTGTTTCTCTCTATTTTCTAGATCCGTTGCAGTAGATGGAGAGAGCAATGATTTTAGGTTTGCCGATCTAAATGTGCTCTGCAACTATTCTAATTATAAAAGAAGACCTTTCTCTTCATTTGCACACAACAAGAACGACGACTGACTTCTTTGGAAGATGATGCTGGTAAATTTTTTATTTTTTATTGATCTGATGCCAGTAATTTTCGACAATAGTCGATTTCAGCAACTCCTCGATAATCACCACTCAATTTCTATCTGTAACATACTGTTACAGAGATGTAAAAAAAATGTCAAACCGAACTGACAACCCGAAGCAAAAAGATTAACCACACCATGGCATGAAGAGAGAGAGAGAGAGAGAGAGAGAGAGAGAGAGAGAGAGAGAGAGAGAGAGAGAGAGAGAGAGAGAGAGAGAGTTCATTGATCTCTCCTCTTCGTCTCCTTCGTCTTGTTTGAAGATGGGGCTTTCACTAATTTATTTCTTCAATACACAAAAATGCCTCCACGATGTATAATCTGATGCTTCATTTGAAGGTCAGGAGAAATAATTGACAGAGGTCTGAATCGTTCATGAAATGAGGATTAATTGAATGGGTCGGTGGAGGGGAGAGGTGGGTAAAACGGGAATCCAAAGAGGTGAGAGAAGGATGAGTTTGAGTTGCTCTGTTTTGGGAAAAGACGGTAAAAGAGGGGAGAGAATTGCAATACGTGCTTTTCAAGGACAATGGAAGTGGCAAGGATAAGGAACAGAGTTGTATTGAGCACGATACGGAATACTCCTGAAATTTTTTTGCCTTCCACCTCTGATTGTGATAAGGTTGTGTGGACCCTAACTTTTGATGGCTCCTTCTTGGTAAAATCTGCTTAGGAGGCGTGTCGAAAGCGCAATCCCATCCAACCTTGGTATAGCTTGGTCTGGTTGAGTCAGAGGGCCTTGTTGGAGTTTTATAGAATGGCTTGCCATTCTTGACAGGCTATCTACTAGAGACAGATTATTTAGTTGGGGTGTAGCTGTTAACCATCAGCGTGTGCTGTGCATGGATGGTGTGGAGTCACATGATTACCTTTTTTTTGCGTGCCACGTCTCTTTTGACATATGGAAGCAAATTCTGACCCGTAATGGTCTTCATAGGGTTGTCTTGCCTTTATCTCAAGAAGTTGCTTGGGCTGTGCAGAGTTATGCAGGTAAAGGGTTTAGAAACACCATTTACAAGCTGTCATTGGCTGCTTCTATTTACTTCTTATGAGGGGAACGTAACGATGAAATATTATAGGGCACCAAGAGTGTTATTGAGGTTACTAATGAAATTTTTGATGCTATTCATGCCAAGCTCAGTTCTTGGAGTACAGTGACGTTCCATGCCCAAAATAGAGGTTGTGTGAGGATTAGCTTCTTGATTCTCGAATTTTTGGGATAAATAGTTGTAGATAGAGAGCTTTTTGTTTTTTTTTTGGTTTTGGTGTATTGTTGGGCCAGAGGTATGCCCCTTTGAGATTTTGTAGCTTCTTGCACGGTTTTTGGTGAAATAAAATTTACTTAAAAAAGAGAGAGGCTATAATGGTTAGTCTAGAAAAAAACTATTGTGGCAATAAAAGTTGAAGTCGTGGCATGAGCGCTGTCCTTACTGGTTTTAGTAGGAATAATAGTATTAATAATCAAACACTTATCTATATTTATTTACTACTACCTTATTAGGACTTTTCCGAAAAATGATTTGGTAAGGCGACAAATCATGCATGAATATATATTTTTCTAATAATTTTATTCAAAAATGTTCATAATTAATTTTTGGATTTAGGGCTTTCATACAGAGCCTTAAGAGAGTTTGTATAACTAAATGAAGAATAGGTACATAAATATGAGAGTTCCACAGTCAAAAATTAATTATGATATTTTAGAATAAAATAATAAAAAAATAAGACCTTTTCAAATGGATCACACCTTTTCAAACAAATTAAAAATTGAAGCACTTAATTTTTGTAGACTCTTATTTTTATGATTATTTTATTTTATAGGGTCATAATTAATATTTGTCTCTAGGTTCTTATAACTAAATACAATATATATTATACATTTGGTTCTACGACTATCTTAGGGTTTTCAAATGAAAGCCCTAGAGTCAAAAATTAATTATGATCTTTTCGGATAAAATGATCAAAAAATAAAATATGCACACCGGTTCAAACTGATTGAAAATTGAAGAATTTAATTTTTTAACCACATTTTTTTGGGGGCCATTACAGGTATCGAATCGAGCTATTTTTTTTATGAATCCTCAAAAAAATATTTTAAGAATAATTTGCAATTTGCGTCATTTTTGAGATCCAAAATGAGCCCCACAAAATCATCAATACACCACTACATTTATTGGCCATAAAAATTAAAACATTCCCAAGGATCGTTCCCTCTCGCTCCCTTACATCAAAAGAGTGAAAGTTTTGTGCGGTCTGAATATCATTTTTGGCAAAAATAATGAACTTATCGAAATCAAAAAATATGCAATATGGATCTATAGATCTTGATAATATCTTTTGAATGATTCAAAAAATTATTTTCGTAAATATATTATTTTTAAACTTCTAAATTGAAAATAAGTTCTTGGTTTTTATTTTTGTAAGAAAGGAATGTGGCTTTTCAAAAAAAGAAAGGAAAGTGTAACGGGCGCTGATAAACGGTTCTTAAATATCAGCCGTTGGATCAATAGATGGTCAAAGGAGCTTAAAACTTGAATTATGCGCGGGATCAACGTAGCGTGTTATCTAAGGAAGGCCAGAAGCGCTCAGCTCTGCTCCGCTCCTCTCTCTTCTCTCTTTCCAGCCTCCATGGCTCCAGTACCCTTCATCTTCCCCCCAACCCTCTACGCCCTCGAAGCCGACGACGACGACGGCGTCCTCTCCGCCCAGAACCCCACCGACGTCTCCTCCCTCCGCCCCTCCCAACTCGAAGACTTCGTCAAAGGTACACTGCTACTCTCTCCACTCCCTCAATTTCCCCTTAATTCACCAAAAAAAAAAAACCTGATTCCCCCGCCCCTTTTTTCCCCCTCTTTCACTCAAAAAATACAGGCATCTCGTCCCACCTTTAGGACAAAGAGCTCTTCCGCATCGAAGAGCAAGACGTGTTCGACCCCGCCTACTCGGAGGACGAAATTTGGAATGGCGACGTTTGGCTCTTCTCTCTCTCTCTCTCTCTCTCTCTCTCTTTCTGTTTTTTGTTGATCGGCTTCTCTCTCTCTCACTTACTGTTTACAGAGAATATGTAGTTTTCGGTTCAAATTCAAGAAAGGTTTCTGCGGAATCAAGAGGTTTGGTGGAGTCTTTGTTTGAATCAACATTTGGGGGGTGAAATTAGGGCTTTATGTCTTTCGGTTCAGTCGATGAAATTAGGGTTTTGATGGTTGGTTTCCGTCGCTGATTAGATGACTTATACTCAGGAGGCCGGAATTTGGAACGCTGAGCCTTGAGCGGCGCAACTAGGCGGCTGGGAAGGGTATTGATTTCTCAGAAGAAGAGGAATGATGGGTATTACAACGTACCCATAAGGACCTTTGATCAGACACGGCGGCGTAGGCAACTTCGGCCTCGTGGGTTCTTGTCACGACGGAGTGTCGCATTTCGACCGTGAAGAAAGCCCAGGAAAGTCTTGTTGACCAACCCATCTCTCTCTCTCTCTCTCTCTCTCTCTATATATATATATAGGGTTAGTGGATCTGATTTCTAAGACTTTTTAAATTTGATTTATGCATTATTTTTTATGTGTAGTGTTCTCTGTACAATTTTGAAGACTGTGGGTGTCACAATGCTTGCTGCACCGCATGTGTAACCAGGCCCCGGCGTTCGCAGCGTAAAGTTCTTGGGGAGTTTGACTGTTGTGTTGGTGATTCGTTCCCCCCAACGCTAATCTGGAACGAACTGATGAAATTTTCTGGATCTTGCGCCCGCGCGCTAAATACACCTCACTTGCAGCAGTTGGCCAACTGCTCGTTATTGGAGATTAGTTGTTTTTCTATTTTTTGTTACGTGTCATTTGTATACTTTGTTAGTAGAATTAGGGTTTTGACATGTGTTATGTATGTATGTGTGTGTGTGAAGAACCCGTCATTTATATACTTTGTTACGTGTCATTTATATATATGTTGTTTGAAGAACCCGTAATACTATTACACATAAGTTAACTCTCTCTCTCTCTCTCTCTCTCTCTCTCTCTTACTGTATACAAAGGATACATAGTTTTCGGTTCAAATTCGGGAAATTTTTGCGGAATCAATAGTGGAGTCTTTGTTTGAATTGACATTTGGGGATGAAATTAGGGTTTTATGTGTTTTGGTTCAGTCAATGAAATTGGTTTACAAGTGATATATAATCTTGTCTAATATTTAGTAGTTCAAACTTCCATTTTGATATTTTTCTCAACCAGCGACCATCGTTTTGATTACCGGATGTGATTTCTTTTTTGAAACGGCATTACCGGATGTGATTTATAATGGTATATGTCCTGTTAAGGATTTGGTGAATGTTTGGGTATGATGTATGGTGCTTCTTGGTCATCAACTTGAATTGTTCTAACTTAGTGTAGACGGAGGACAGATTCATCTTCACACATCACAACCCAAAATCTCCGCCGAGCCTTAATGTGCTGTTTCGATTGATTAAAAGTACTTGTCGGGTTTATACCTGATTTCTGTTATCATTCATTTTGTGTTTCTCGCGCTTGTTTCAGCATGTGACATTACTGAAGAAACTTTTCATTTCTTTCAATTTTTGCAAGTAAATTAGGCAAATTATAGGCCATTCAGACATATGGTAGAGTAGAATTTGAGTAATGTGTGTTCTTATATGCATTCTGTTTTATTGTCTCTGAGGATAATCATTCATAGTTTGTCATGCCATGCTTTTCTAGGTGGATGAAAAAATGATCCCCACATTTTTACTTGCTCAGAATTTTTGGCAGGTTGTTTATGGGCCTTCATTTATCTGTCTCATGTATAATTAGGGCACAAGTTCACCAAGGAGGGATCGCATAAGCAAGCCTTGCTTAATCTAACGTATGAACAGGTTTCTTAATCTAATTGAACTTTACTTCTGGTTATATTAGGGCATTTTCTGTATATCTCAAAAGATTTCTTGTAATTCTTCTTCTCTTGCGTTGCGTATTAATGTACATGAAGTTACTATGCCCCATTTACTGTCAATGCAACATGGAATTGCTGACTCAATGTGGTTACAGGGTGGAAGTTACGTCTTTCTTTGAGTTTGAAAACTTTTCTGATCATGATGTTTGCAAAGAATTTGTAGGTAGTCTCAAATATCTACCATTTTCAGCCATAATGGTATTGCAACTTGCTTGAATGTTTCGTGTTTTTAACTCTAAAGGTCACTAGTGTTGGTATTTATGAAGAGTATTTTGTCTGCTGTGTGCATGGTCAAGCTTGTTATAGAGGAAACTGGGTGTTGCATTATATTTTTGCTTCATTCTCTTCATGATGATCACTTATCTTGATATGTTCTTGTGCTAATCAAGAACCTCTTTGCTTCATTCCTTGAATGAATGAATTGATAAACTTGAGCTGCTATGTTGATGATTAGGAGTAGCATATTGATAGTTCTCTTCTTTTGGTTGTTGGAGGAAGAAAGACGGCAACAAGCTCATCAATTATACAAATTTTGGGCAACTAGTTTTTATCATTTTGGTTCTTGATATTTTTATGCTGATCTACAACAACGATAATGATTTGTTTTTGTTGCAAACCTTAAGGTCCTTGTGGAGAATAGGCATTAGTAAGCAATTATTCAATGCTTCATCACATGATAGAGATTATTCTTTTTTGTCCGAATTTGAAGAATAGCCAATTGTGTATGCTTATTGATGACCTGTAGGAAATGTGGTTGGACTTCAGTACTATGTTTCTGGTTCTACTTGTGTCTTTGTGCAAGGTTCTATCATTTGCAAAAGTTTAAGGAAGTGTATATGGTTCCAATTACATCTTTTCAATTGTGTACTCAATTCTATTTGAGGAATTTTTCTGCAATGTTCTTATGTTTACTAGATGGCGAATAATTCACTTATAATAGCACAATATATTGGTTGAAGTTTTTTAGCTCAGTATATTGCATTTGGATCCCGTGAATAGGCAAAGCTACTACAATGGCTACAGAAGCCGGTAAAGATGGTTCTGAACAATCTGCTGTGGCTGCTCGGGATGAACAACTTAGTACAAAAGAAATGGAGCGTCTAAGTAAGCTACTGCAAGAAGATAGGTAAATTTCCTTTGAGATACCGAGAAAAATGGAGTTTAAGAAGAGTTTTGGTTCATGCTTTTTCTCTTTCTACCTCCCCAGATGCATCTTATTAGCTTGAATTATACATGCTATCATGCCAAATTATTGAAGGGGAGGATTTTGGATGATAGAAAATGATTTTGTTCTTTTTACGTGTAAAGTGACTGTGTGTATGGATGTTAGCAATTCATATTGTGTTAATTTTTAATCTATTTTAAATTTCATAGATGGTGGATATTGAAGTCGTAATGCTTGGTATTCAAACACTAGAAAGGAAATCTCAAATAGTACTGAAAAATAGCTAGGCCTTGAAAAAATATTGGTCATTAATGGAAAAGGCAATTGGCACTATATTGGGCATGCTCAAATGATATATTAGTCTGTAAAGTCTTAAGGTAAGGTAAGAACTGGTATCATTAATATGCACATACCACATAGTAGTGTTATGATTTCTGAACGTGGTTTTTTATTTCAAAAATTTACAATCTCCTCTTCATTTGATGCTGATAACGTGCAATATTTACAGCGAATTGGAGAAACTTCATAAACAATTTGTGCTAGGAGGTGTTTTGACAGAAGCGGTGTTTTGGGCGACAAAGAGGGTTAGTTGTTATTTAACTTTGTCCAGTAACCAAATGTTATCATAGAAAATACTACCCAAATATTGTTGTGTCTACCGGCATAGATTTTTCGTTTGAAAAGTTTATGCTTTGAATGTGCTCCATGTTTTCTCCAATAGAGCACCCGAACGATTGTGATGGAATGATAGAGAATTATCTGTGCAAATTGAGTGCATAAGTTGCTCGATGGGGACACCACAGGGTAACAAGACAGCGAGCAGGATTCAAAAGTGCCATGCTCTCAGATGTCAAACTGTCAGCTGATGGTCAGGTACAACATAGATCTCTCTCTCTCTCTCTCTCTCTCTCTCTCTCTGTGTGTGTGTTTGTTTGTGCACCCTAATGCGTGTGTTCATTTGCATGTATTGGTGTTGAAAATTAGAAGACTTCGATTACAGGCAATCCCTCATTGAAGTTCATATAGCTCTAAGGTTTAACCGTTGTGCTTTTTCAAACATGTGCAATGAGTTTGGAATTTCTTTGTTCCTTGCGTAATATAGGGGTTATGTATTTTATTAGTAAAATTTTGGACCCCTTTCTACCTTTTCTATGCAATGCTATGTGTTCAGTTTTAGGGTAATCATAATAGGGAGAAAACCCATTAGGGTTAATTTCATTCAACGTAAAAAATATATATATAAGCTGTATAATAATTGCACTACGGTCCTAGATACTTAAACTAATTACATGATAAGACAAATAATTACACTAGATACAAATAGATCCATCATCTAACACTCCCCCTCAAGTTGGTGCGAAGATATCAATCAAGCCCAACTTGAACACAATAGGATGAAAACTCTTGCTACCCAGCCCTTTTGTGAATATATCAGCTAACTAATCTTCAGATCTCACAAACGGCATACATATCAAACCCTCGTTCAATTTTTCCTTGATGAAGTGTCGATCAATCTCTATGTGCTTCGTTCTGTCATGCTGAACGGGATTATGAGCAATGTTAATGGCAGCTTTATTGTCGCAGTAAAGTTTCATCGGAACACTATCAGCAAACCCCAAATCAAGTAACAAAGTTTGGAGCCACAAGAGCTCACAAACACCATTAGCCATAGCTCTATATTCAGCTTCTGCGCTAGACCTAGCGACTACCGATTGCTTCTTACTTCGCCAGGTAATCAGATTACCCCCAAGGAAAGTGCAATAGCCAGAAGTAGAGCGCCTATCATCCACAGAACCAGCCCAGTCAGCATCAGTGAATGCCTCCAATCGCAAATGGCCATGATTAGAGAACAAAATTCCTTTTCCTGGAGCTGATTTTAGATACCTCAAAATACGATAAACTGCATCTAGATGTGAAGTACGAGGATCATGCATAAACTGACTAACAACACCTACTGCATAAGTAATATCTGGTCGAGTGTGGGCCAAGTATATTAGTCGACCCACAAGTCGCTGATACCTCTCTTTATCAGTACGCTCCCCCACATCTCCACTAAGATGATGATTCGCCTCAATAGGAGAATCTGCAGGTCTACAGCCCAACATGCCTGTCTCTTCCAAAAAATCAAGTATATACTTGCGTTGGGAAATAAAGATACCTCTATCAGACCTTGCTACTTCCATTCCAAGGAAGTATCTCAATGATCCCAAGTCCTTAATCTCGAACTCTTGAGCTAGACGAGACTTAAGGTTATGAATCTCACTCACATCGTTGCCTGTCATTATTATGTCATCAACATAAACAATAAGGACAGCAATCTTACCATTACTTCGCCGGATAAACATCGTATGATCTGCATGGCTCTGCTTGTAACCAAAACTCAGCATAGCCTTAGAAAACCTGCCAAACCAGGCTCTAGGTGACTGCTTCAGCCCATAAAGTGCCTTCTTTAATCTACACACCTTTCCTTCACTTGCAAGAGAAGAGAAACCTGGTGGAATATCCATATAAACTTCCTCCTCTAAATCACCATGGAGAAATGCATTTTTCACATCAAACTGTTGAAGAGACCAATTCAAGTGGGCAGCACACGAGAGAAGAGCTCGCACAGAATTCATCTTCGCTACCGGAGCAAACGTCTCCTCATAGTCAATACCATAAGTTTGAGTAAAACCTCTGGCAACAAGCCTTGCCTTGTATCTCTCAACTGTACCATCAGCCTTTTGCTTAATAGTGAACACCCACTTGCAGCCCACTGGTTTCTTCCCTCCTGGAAGTGACACTAGATCCCAGGTGCCATTCTTTTTCAAAGCCGTCATCTCTTCTACCATAGCTCCTTTCCACTTAGGTATCTTGAATGCATCCTGCCAATTCTGTGGAATAGATATAGAAGAAAGAGAAGAGACAAATGCATGGTACGAAGGAGACAAACGGTCATAAGAAACAAACTGTGAAATAGGATGTTGAGTACAAGATCTAACACCTTTTCGAATAGCAATAGGAAGATTGTCAGGATCCACAGGAGGAGGTTCAATAAGAGAAGAATCATTACCAGAAGAGTCAGCTGAGGAATTTGGAACTGGATTGGGTGATTGTGATTGACAAAGTGGTAACGTACATGAAGACTTTCCATTTTTCCGTCTAGCATACCTCTGTAAGCCAGCTCCCTGCAGTCGTTGTCGTGCAGGTAGTTGTTCCTCAATGTCACCACCAATATCATGTGTTTCCCTTTCAACAAATACTGGTTCCTCTCCAGTGTTTTCCTTCTCCCCTTCACTATGATCATAGAAAAATTTCTCCCCCTCACTATGATTATAAAAGGTAAAACATCTCTTCCTCCTGTTGATGCTCCCCCTGAAGAGATGGTTTAGAGGGAGAATAAAAAATCTCTGTTTCCCAAAAGGTAACATCCATAGAGACAAACATCTTCCTTGAATAAGGATCGTAACACTTATAGCCTTTTTGGGTAGGAGAGTACCCAACAAAAATACACTTATGGGCTTTATGTCCTAGCTTGCCCCCAGAAGGTTTTGGGGCATGAACAAAACACACACAACCAAACACCCTAGGTGGAAGAGTCGTAACTCGACAACTGCTTGGCAGGCACTCAATAGGTGTTTTAAAATTAAGGACACTTGATGGCATACGGTTGATAAGATATGTAGCAGTTAAAATAGCTTCTCCCCATAAGTATTTGGGAACATTCATAGTGAACAAAAGAGATCGAGCGACCTCAGCAAGATGACGATTTTTATGCTCAGCGACTCCATTTTGTTGTGGAGTGTCAACGCAAGTCGTCTGAAAAATAATACCATTATCATCTAGATATGTCCGAAAAATCTTATCAATATACTCAGTCCCATTATCACTCCGAAGAATTTTAATATGTGTATCAAATTGAGTGCACACCATCTTATGAAAAGATTTGAAGCAGGAAAATACTTCATTTTTTGACTGGAGTAAGTACACCCATGTGGCACGAGAATAACAATCAATAAAAGTAACAAACCATCGATAGCCCTTTAAAGAAGTAACAGGAGAAGGACCCCAAACATCAGAATGGATAACCATAAATGGAGAATCACTTCGTTTATTAATAGGTGCATAAAAAGAGCGTTTATGTTTTCCAAACTCACAAGCTTCACAAAAAAACTGATACCTAGGACAATGTTTAACTAAAGTAGGAAAAAGTTTCTCTAATATCCCAAAAGAGGGATGACCCAATCTACGGTGCCACCGATGTAACAAAGAAAGAGTGGAACTCATATCTGCCCGTAGAGCTTGTCCACATGATAAAGATGGCTGAGATGGATGAGGTGCATGCTCCAGATAATAGATACCACCATGTGCTTTACCACTGCCAATCACCTTCCCCGTTTCCAGTTCCTGAAAGATACAGTGAGTAGGAAAAAATGTCACAGAACAGTTTGCAGAATGTGTAAAACTACTAACTGAAAGAAGGTTAGTGGCAAAGTTTGGAATATGGAGGACTGAAGAGAGAGAGATAGAGGGAGAATAGCGAACGGAACCTTTCCCTGAAATAGCAGAGAACGATCCATCGGCAATTCGAACCTTATCCTTACCAGAACAAGTGGAATAAGAATCAAAAACAGAGGAACAACCTGTCATATGATCTGAAGCACCAGAATCGATAATCCAAGGAATACCAGAGGAGGCAGTAAATGCACTAGCTGGAATACCTGAATGAGCAAAATAAGATGCAGTAGGAGCTGCTGTGGAAGTAGGAGCTATAGTAGAGGAAGAATCAGCCTGAGCCATAAGACGCCTGAGAGCTTGCATCTCCCTCTGAGAGAAACCGCCAACAGAATCAGAAGGTGACTGAACTCCTGTACTGAACCCAGAATCAGACAAGGTAGCAAACTCTGAAACATGTGCCTGAGCCTGAGAACGCCCGGGACCACGACCTCGACCTCCACGTCCACTGCCTCGCCCACGAGAAGGACGACCATGTAACTTCCAACAGAAATCCTTGGTATGTCCAGTGTTGTGGCAATAATCACACTGGAGTGACATACGGTCTATGATCCCACTAGTAGTACCAGACTGAGACTTTCCACTGCCAGACCCAAACTGTCCCTGCGGAATAGCAACCAATGCAGAACGATCAGAAGTAGGAGCTTGTAACATAGCACCCCTTCTGCTCTCCTCCTGTTGAACAATGGCATAGGCCTCGCCCAAAGATGGAAACGGAACACGACCCAACACCTGCACTCTAATTGGATCATACTCCACATCAAGACCAGCAAGAAAGTCATACACACGCTCTTTCTCTATTCTTTTTAACCAAGCACCAGCATCAACGGAACAGACTGCTTGAAACCCCTGATAATAATCAAATTCTTGCCAGGCCCCACTAAGATCAGCAAAGTAAACAGCAACAGATCGATTGTGTTGATCCATAGTACGAAGTCGCTTTCGCAACTCAAAACACTGAGCATCATTGCCCTGCTGAGAATAAGTCTGTGTGGCAATAGTCCAAATCTGATATGGAGTGTTAAAAAGCAAGAAAGGACTACGAATATCAGCCTTCATAGAATTAAACAACCAAGTCATGGCTAAAGATCGACGAGACTTAAACGTCTTGAGTTCAACATCAGTAGTAGGCTCAGTAACAGGGCCTTCAATGAACTCAGACATCCCTTTAGCTTCAATGGCTAATGTAAAAGTACGAGACCAAAGTAAATAATTTGTGCCATCCAGTTTGATGGGACAAATATCTAGTGGAGAGTTATCCAGAGTCCCTACACGACTCAACTCATCCTTGCCACTAGCGGAAGCCTGTTTTTTCTCTTCTGACATCTTGAAAGCAGAACAATAATGCCAAATAAACAATAAACAATGTTCCCAGCAACTTTAAAACTCCAAAAATAATAAATAAAGGTTCCAAAAACCCTAGAACCTCAAAAAAAATCAACTGAATACCTTCGGATCTGACTGAAACAGTGTTGAAAAAGAAAAAAAAATAGATTTGATCGGCAAGAACAGATCTGATCGACGGTGACGACAAACCCCGACTGATCGAAGAACTGTTCACAAAGCACTGTTCACACGATCACTGTTCACGATCACTGTTCACGCGATAACTGTTCACGATCACTGTTCACCCGAAAGTACTGTTCACGCAGCGACGAGAAAGAACGTCGTAGGTCGCCAGGTTCTATCGCTCTGATACCATGTTCAGTTTTAGGGTAATCATAATAGGGAGAAAACCCATTAGGGTTAATTTCATTCAACGTAAAAAATATATATATAAGCTGTATAATAATTGCACTACGGTCCTAGATACTTAAACTAATTACATGATAAGACATATAATTACACTAGATACAAATAGATCCATCATCTAACACTATGGAAACTTGATTTGTACTCGTTCCCTTTTCAGTCGAATCGAGTTACATTTAACTTGACACTGGAGATTATCCACCAGGTAGCTCCCCTACCTTAGCTGCAATTAGGGGTGTGCAAAAAACCCGCAACCCGACCCGACTCGAAAGGTCTCGGGTGGGGCTGAACATGTGGTTCGAACGGGTGCGGGTTCACTTTCTGTTAAAAATCAATTTTCGGTTTGGGGTTCGGGTTGGTGTGACCCTTACCCTTGAGGTCGGACCCGATCCGACCCGACGTAAAGAATCGGCTCGCGGACGGTTCTTACCTCAGTTCGGTTAGGTTTGCGGGTCTAAAACATTGTTACCCGACATGGTCGGGTCGGGTTCGGGGTCAAACCCGACCCGTGCACACCCCTAGTCGCAATAGCTTAGTTCTCTATTCTATTTCATAATCTATATCTTTCTTTTTTGTGGATTCTTGATCCGTTTTTTGCTATCATTTAGCTTAGTTTCATCTTACTTTCCATATCCTTGACTTTTGCTTGGAAATCAGCTGTTCACAGGGCATACCTGAAGTTTGTTCCCA
This sequence comes from Rhododendron vialii, assembly GCF_030253575.1. Classification (NCBI taxonomy): domain Eukaryota; kingdom Viridiplantae; phylum Streptophyta; class Magnoliopsida; order Ericales; family Ericaceae; genus Rhododendron; species Rhododendron vialii. Next base: position 27,318,649 of record NC_080561.1, read on the forward strand.
ATAAGGTAATAATGCTGTTTGATTTGTATTCCGTTGCTAGGGCATTTCTTATTGTCAATACTCAATAGACAAGTTTCCTTTATTCATCTGCTAATTGAATCTATTCAAGCTTCGGAATGTTTTTTCATTTTATTTTCTGGTCTCAGATGATTGAGAAGGACTACTGGACCAAATATTGTAGAGCGGAATACCTACATAATACGAAAAATGCAGTTGCAGTTGCAGCGGCGGTAGAGGCTGCTGAAGATGAGGAGCTTGTGGCTTTCTTAAAGCGTGATGATGCATGGGCAAGTGAAGCTAGGCACAAGGTGCCCTATTTCGGAAATGAGATTTTTCCTTCATTTTCGGACCTTTAGGTCAAATTTTGTTTATTTAGGGGATTTACCTTCACTACATTTTTTTTCATTTGGTTATTCAGTTTTATATTCTTCTTTTTCTGTTTCAGCAAAATAAATTTACCCCATTCATGTGGTATCTCTTTCGCAGATTAGATGAGTTGATCCAACTTTAGACATGGAAGCTGATGAAGGGGATGATTACATTCATCTTCCTGTACTTTGGGTGACGCCTATATTTTACTGTTTTGGTGCTAAGACCTGGTGATTAACTCTGCTAGAAGAGGATTTTATTTTCACCTTTTTCTGCTGCACCATCTTCCAGTTTATGGTTGACGGTTTCATATTCATTTCCCCTTTGTGTTGATGAGTTTTAACCCGATGATAAATTGCAAATTACTTGGTCACTGCATCAAATCGATGATGTTCAGGACTGATCAGTGATAAAAACAAAACTGTATTAGTTCGTGATATGACTTTATTTGAATTTATCAATCTTATTATGTTTGTCCAAGTGTAGGATCGCGGGATGTCTTGCGATGGCAGTGATAGTGCTACTGACTCGCAGTATGAAGGATACGAAAAGTCTCTTTCACAAGTCCTTAATCGCCATGGTGCAGTTGTCCTTGAAGGAAGATCCATAGGTAAGGTTTCCCATTGAGATTTCTTCTGTTTCATTGAAAATATTACCCGAGGGAGTGTTGTCGAAATGTATCTGTTGCCAGCTGGTTATTGGCTTGAGTATCATGATGGTGGAGGGGAAGGGTTTAAGTCGCAGCTTGGACATGGATTCACCAAAGGGGTTCAAGTAATACCTGATTCCACCTTTTACTGGCTGTACGACTGTTATAGCACTGGGTTACTCCCGCCGCCAAACTGATGATGCTTTCTAATGAGAGAGAGAGAGAGAGAGAGAGAGAGAGAGAGAGAGAGAGAGAGTTGCGGATTGGCATTGTAGAAACCAAGTATTAGCTGCTTTTTTCGCTTTGTTTAGCTGTACATTCTTTGCTAACGTTGACTGGGATTCATAGGTGGTCTTTTTCCCAGAGTAGAATTTTCCAATAGTTGGATTGTGTGATGTTTGGCATTTGCACTTTTGTTTTCGCGTTCTTTTTTTGTATCTTTATTTTTGAGGTGTGCATCAATTGTGTTTTCTCTTTTACACAGGGAAACACATGACTCTTAGTAGGTATACAAACTACCAGTCATGTGGAAGGAACGTAGTCATTCCTAGTTGGTGTAAAGACTACTGATCACTTGAGAGATAAGAACTCTAAAAGCATTTATTTCGATTTATGAGATTAGAATAAAATTTGGATCCTTTGTTGGGGGTTAAGACCACTGACTAGATAAGGCGAGAAAACGTTTTATGAAATGGTAAACAAAGGAAGTGGTTCCTTTTAGGTTAGTTAGACTATTGACATGTAGCTCCTAATTGAAGGCTACTCGTTACTGAAAAAGTGATTCCTAGTAGAGGGCTACTGGCTACCGTGGACGGAAAACGTCAGAATAATTAGACCAAGTTTATATGATGTGTCTAAAATATATGCTGCTCCGGTTGGAAAGAAAAGCCCAATTAATCTGATGAGTCCATCATCCTGACATATTTGTTGCCTCGGTTGAATATGGTTCATAGTATAAGTACTAGATCCAAAACATATATTGCCTCAAATCAATGTTCCTTTCGTTGAAAGAATTGGATCACTTCCAACTGTAATGATTGTCGAGCACATTGGCATTGTGTCGTTGGGTATGGTGTTGTGCTTCTTCTGAAAATTTCGAAATATTCACCGGGGGTTAGCTTCCAGGGCATCAGCTGAATGATGCTGAATGGTTTTATACTTAAAATTTTACTCACTGCTCGTTTTTTCAAAATTTGGTGTGAACCATTTGCCATGGTTTCTGTTATAAGAAAACAGCAATTTTGTGGAGGATTATTAAAATCTCATTACATATTCTGCTATCTATTAGGTATGATCTTTGAATTGAGATTTTTCCTTGCAGAGATTTGGGACTTTTGGTGGTCCTATTATGTAATATTGCTGATTTTCTGGGTGAGGAGAGTTAGATCATTACGTCCGTGATTTTCCTGGTCTTTCCAAAAAGTTCGGGATGTGATGAATGTCATTTTCTGTGAAAATTCCTCCCAGTTTATTCAGATGGCTTGAAAACTGTTTGCGATATGGATATAATTCTTCTGATAGCAAAGATCTTCCACCTTTGCTTCGGATGAAGGTTCGGTTTTGAGCTGGGCGCAGAAGATAAATGCGTTTTATAGTCTTCTGTGTGGTGCGAAACGCTCAGGGAAGAATCTTCCATCCAGTGTTTTCTGTAACATTGCCACCGGATCATCTTGTAATTTTAAGGAGCTGACAGTCTTGGCGATGGTTGCGGAAAGATTTGGATTGCAACAACTTGACTTGCTGCCTTCTGGTGTATCACTTCCTTTTCGACATGTGAGTTAAGTTCTACTTGATTGTTATTCTTGATATCCTGTCATCATGAAGATGGTTGAAAATTACCACTTTCACGTCTTAGGACAGACAAGTAATTGGGAACATTTATGGATGCACATCAGTTTAAGGATCCAGTGGGGTTATTGCAAACTACCTTTTGTGTTCCTTAAGGATATAATAAGTCACTGCTAAACCTCAAGCATGTCATGGCATTAGTATGGCTATGTATTATTTCTCCCTTTTACCTAAAAGACAATGGAAAAAAATAGAGCTAGGACGGTCTACATATTGTGCTCCCGTCTTCCCTAATTGCTGGTCCATTAATCCATTCTTGGATGTCCCAAAAAGTTAGTTCATTTTACAAAGCTGAAGTCTAGAATTGGTACTTTTCCAGAACTATCCTTTAGGAATGGCTATGAATGTATTCCAAGGTAGTTAGAATAAAGGGGCAATGATGCCTTCACCTTCAGACATAAATTTAAGTGCAATCATTGCAACTTTGCAAGCATCCTTAAAAAGTTGGAACCCCCTAAAAGGACCAACATTAAAGGATGGAGAGAGTATATGTGTTTCTTTCTCATAGAGTGGTAGTTGAAAACCATTTGTCAGCTATAGCAGCTGTACTACTCTGCTGTTACTCAGCTGTCCTTGGGGTTAGTCCATGCATACCTTAGATTCTGCCAATCATTTCGTGATAATTTGTTCATTGTTCCTGAAAATGATTTTTCCACTGACTGGCCTGCTGCATCGTATATTCTTCTTGGTTGAGAAGATTTGGCTTTGTCGCGCTTTTCAAACTCAAGCAAATCCAAGGAATCTGAACCCCAAAACAATGTGAATTTGGTTTCCATGTCCATGCCATACATGCTACATCTGCATCCAGTGACGATTCCTTCCTCGATTTCTGACACAATTGGATCGGAGGATACCAAGTTTGAGGATGGAGATTCTGTTGATGGATCTGTGACAGATGGTATGGAACACATTTTCAACTCTACCCCGCTTTTGCGCTATGGCCGCAATATGCTATTGAATGAGGTGAGCTGTGCTGACCAATTGCAATTCTTGGTTTTTGTCATCTTTAGGCTTCATGTTTCCAAACTGAAGCTGCATTGTCATGTGATTCATGCGTATCTTCTTTATATCTGTACTTAATCTGGTCCTTGATGTATGTGCATTTTAGTGAAAGTTACACAATTTGAAAATGAATTGTCTTTTGCATCATCGATTGAGCAAGGTTACAAAACTTTGAGGAGAAATCAGTTTCCCTATGGTCAAGCGTTTCACTCGCCAAAAGCAATGGTCTTGACCTGAGCTAATTATAATATGCATGAGGATTGTTTTCGATTGATAACTATATTGACTGAGACATTTGAGCAGTAATGCGACGTTATATGTTTTGCTAAACCAGAGAAGAATTGGGAAAAGGTTTAGAATAGTTGAGCCTGAATCTTGTAATCTCTCTCTCTCTCTCTGGTGATTGGTTTTCCCTTGGCAGTTCCCGGAGGAGAGTTATAGTAAAACTTCTGTTCAGAATTATGTTGTCCTGACATTCAGGGAGTGCGTTGTTAATGGATGTATTGCTGGTATGAAAAGAGTGATTAGCACCACTTGATTTCTCGGCGTCCACAAGAAGGTTTTCCTTTTCAATAAAGATACTGTTTGTTCTTTTTACTTTCGCCTACTAAGATATTCCTTAGAGTAGGCCCCCTTTTTTTGCCTCATCAACGTCTGTGATTTACTCCTGGGCCGTGTATCTTTGGGGTAGAAAGCTTTGTACTGCACTGCTTCAGATCTGGGCTGCAGACTCAAGATGGTTTGGCTTATTTCAGATACTGTAGTCAATGTGATCATTGCACGTAGTCATTTTCTTGGTTGTCTAAGACTCTAGAGGGGGCGTTGTGTTTGTTCATGGGGTCATCAATTTTTGGAAGTCACGTCTGCTATCTTCATTGCAAATGTAGCCATGTTTTCATAGTCATTCTGATTTAATGTGTCATTTATACTTCCAGCTAGTCTTCTGACTAGTTGTTTGTTGCTTTTGAAGTTTTTCTTAACTTTTAGCTGTCTTCCTTGTCTTTTTGATAGCTACTTCCATTTGCTGTAGGTTAGACGTCTTTGTGCTCCGCAAGACCTGTGGCAATTCAAACATCTGTTAACCCTACAGCTTCTGATCGGGACCTCCGACAGGTACTCCATTCTCTTCACTTTTTTGAACACTAGTAATGTGTCTTTAATGGTATAAAGCTCTTTTTAGCAATGTTCAGTTAACTAGTATGGAAACTGAGGAAATAAGTTGATGTTTTTTCAGTCCAGGCACTTCTTAAAGGTGGTTATCTTTTCCTTTTCTGTCCACAGTATACCTGATGTAGTGATATCATAGTTCTATTAGTTTACAAGTAGAACCGGAAGTTTAGGCCTCACTCCAGGTTGCTGGGGTTGTAATCTGGAGCTTCTCTCTCAAAGAGCCCACAACTTATGTATTCTCCAGGTTTGGCACTTAGCAACGAAAGGAAGAAAGATCTGGAGTTAAAAAATGAAAAATAAAACCCTACAAGTTGCTATATGATTGTAGATTATCATTAGTAAAAACTAGACTTTGCCTTTTTCCCAAGAAGCTGGGAAATTCTTCGACGGATTGAAAAACTAATTGTTAGGGCAACCCTGTACATGAGGCTCCCGCTACTGCAGGGCCTAGGGAAGGGTTGGATGTACGCAGCCTTATCCCCCATTAGTAGAGTGGCTGCTTCCCTGATGAACCCATGACCGCCAGGTCACATTGGGGCAACCTTACTGTAGCCTGTGCCACCGTTCAACCAACTAATTGTTACATAGGGGAAGATGAAGAAAGAAGAAGCTTTAGAGAACATGGTGTGGATTTTGATGGTTTATGCCAAGAGATTTCCCCCCTCTTACAGGACATACCTATAGTGTTTTGTATGTCCTCTTTGGTCTGATCTAGTTGCTTCCTTAGATCTTTTTCATTCATTGTGTAGACTCAGCTATGGCAGCTTGCTCAAAGGACTATATCTCTTCCTCTTGGCCATGGGGCATTTACTCTTGCAACCACCAGTACTCTTTTAACAGAGGTGGTTCCTTTCTTGTTTGCAGTAATCTATTATTCTGTCAAAGTTAAATTGACTTGTTTTCCAAGTTAAATGCTTTCCCCCTTCTTTTCCTGCATCTAGTTCCTATTCAATTATTATTATTATTATTTTTGTAGTTGACTTAAAGATTGAATTGTGTTCTTATGAAATCCTTTCAACTTTTTCTTTGTAGGCACTCGCAGTACCGAAGCTTGTGTTAGCAGGTCGTTTGCCTGCCCAACAAAATGCAATCATATGTTCTTTTTCTTCATAACTTGTTCAAGGAATTTGTTTGCCCACATGTGTGTCTCTTCCAGAGTTCTTATTCTATTATGGAAATTTGTATGATTTTTATATGTTTGTGCACAATGTTTTCCTGCTTACTTTGCAGGCTGAGAACAAAGAACTTATTTTGAGATGGTATTTGTTTTTGCTAAGTGGCATTGACTTTTAACTTGAAATTTGGCCCGGGGGATTTTTTTCTCGTACTTTATGTTTACCTTTTTCCTTGCTACAAAAATCCCACTTAGTCGTGTTTATGCTTGGACACTCTTGGTGTTTAGTTCTTTGACCTGTTCGTAATTTTTTTTTCTTGTGCCATTTTTTTAAATATTTTCGTTTTATTCTTTGTCAGGTTAACCTGGACATATTCCGGAACTTAAATCTTGGCCTGAGTTTCACAATGCTGTTGCAGCTGGACCAAGGCTAGCTCCCATTCAGGTTTATTTACTTTTTGAAGATAAACTGCATACTTATTGTAGTTTAGCTGATGCAGAAGTTATTTGCGCAGTTTCTTGCAATGTTGATTCTTATTTTGACTTGTCCAACTTTTACCTAGTAAGTGAGTTCTAAATGTTTAGAGAATAAGTTGTGTGAAGTCTTTGGTGATATATGTTGCATTTAAGCTTGAGTTCAATGAATTCAATCTTCTCTCATCTTTCCCTTGTCTTGCTACTTGTATGATCTGCCTTATGTGACGATATTTCATAGATAGCAAATGAAGCAATTTGGCTTCTGATACACGGGAAATTGTCAAGGACACGGATAATAATAACAAAGAAGAGCCCAATGTTATTCACGCAGGACTCCTCCTTGCACTGGGTTTACATGGACATCTCCTTGTTTTAACTATAACTGACATATACCAGTATTACTCGCAGGTTTGTGTTCCATTGGTGTTTGACCCGTTATTGTTTTTTCCTGTTCCCACTTTTTTTCTAATTAAATGTTTGTGGACACACGCGCATACACAAACACATGCACACATACAAGTGCTTACAGACACACACCTGCAACTTTTGACTTCTCCTTGAAAGTATCATTGTTTCATTTTATGCTCACCCTTCTACTTCTTCCATTACTTTTTATCTTTGTTTTTTTAGTCTTATTTCTTGTATCTTTCTCCTTCAGTTCTACATTTAGTTTCCTGATGTTTTCTCCTATAGGAAAACGAAAGCACGACTGTAGGATTAATGCTTGGCCTAGCAGCATCTTATAGGGGGACTATGCAACCTGCAATATCAAAGGTAAACACTTTCAGTTGTTGGACCTCCGTCGCTCTCTTCTTTTATGCTTTCACCATATCAACAGTTGATGGCTAATATTCTTTAGCATGCTTTGCACTTCCATGAATAGGAGTTTTTTCTTCCTGGCGCTTTGTAAGATGCAATAGGGTCATTTTTTGATTGTGATCTGTGTGGTTTATTTGATCGTGACCTCTGTCGCTCTCTTCTGTTATGCTTTCACCATATCTTTCTCCTTCAGTTTCTGGATCCAGATTTTAGCATCATTGTTTTGCTCCTGGCTTGCAGTGCTTCCATGTCTTTAGCATGGTCTAGGGAGTGGCAAATTACATTCATTCCTTGAATCATGCTTTTGGGAGAAAACATGGTGTAGGGCATCATCTGATAACGTGCGAAATGTAATATGGATGGTGCAGTTTTTCTGCATTCTGTTCTCTTTTAGGCCCAACCCTATATTCTTCTTAACCTGCTACCTGGAACAAGAGGAAAATTGTGTGCAACCTGGATATTTTTGCGTGACAGATGTGCATGAGTATCTACGTACTTGTCAATAATGCTTTCCTGTAGTCCTTGCAGTTTCCAATGGTATCTCTTTTTATGCTGTTGAATAGTTTTCCTTCTGAGTGAACTGTTATAAGTTTCTGACTGCATATTTGGTAGAATACTGAAATCCATTCTGAGCATGCCTTTTATGTTTATTGGATATTTTTTTCCTTACAGCAATAATTAGGTATAATTTCAAGCAAAGTTTCAACATTTTGGATTTAATTTTGTGGTTAAAGTAGTTTATACAAATCAATCATCTCCCATTTGTTATTCTTGCTTAAGGCTTATTGATCTTGCTACGCTTTTTTGTTGTATGTTCTTCTGGAACATTTGGTGCTTAAATTTTTAATGGTTACATTGGTCTGGCAGTTTCTTTATGTGCATATACTGGCTCGCCATCCGTCTTCTTTTCTGGAGTTAGAGTTGCCAACCCTTCTGCATGTTTGAAAAGCTCAGCCCACATAGTCTCCTTAAAACCTAGGTATTAAGGAGAGGGAAGCTAGGGCCTTATAACCAGCATAGAGGGACCTTGTCAGTGTTTTAAAAAGCGCGCAAAGCGCACGCTATAGCGCAAAGTGCAGCGAAGCGCGAGGCATGCGCTTCGAAGATGTGGGCTATAGCGCGGAACCCTAAGGGGCACGAAAGGCGCTGAAGCGCGCCATGGCGCAAAGCGCTGAGGCGCGCGCTTTTCGTCTGTGAGCCAAAAATCTGATCTGACGGCTCTCATCCATACATAACATGTTCGCAATGCACTGAATAATTCTTTCTTTTAAGTCGATTTCAACCGTAATCGATCATACCCAGCAGAGCAGCTTTAACGACAGCTGCTTTTGCTCCTTTTCTTCTCCTCCTGTTCGATCGAGAGATAGCAGCTCCAGGTAAGCTCCTCCTTCTTCTTCTTCTCACGTCCCTGTTCTTTTCTTTTTTTTTTTTCTTTTCTTCTTCTTCTTCTTCTTCTCATCACGTCTCTGTTTTTTTTTTGCTTCTTCTTCTTCTTCTCGCGTCTCTGGTTTTTTTTCTTCTTCTTCTTCTCGCGTCTCTGTTTTTTTTTTCTTCTCCTTCCTCTTCTTCTTCTTCTCCCACATCTCTGTTTTTTTTGTTTTTTTATTCCTTCCATAACAGAAAATCAAAATTTCAAATTAGTTAGACTGTAGAAAATCTAAGTTTCTGTCTCTTCCACGTCTCTGTATGCCTCTAGATTTTATAGCCTTTAATCCTTATGTTATGTCACTAGGGCTAAACATTATTATGTAAGCTTTTCATGGGTGATATGTTACGTTTAGTGTTTGGTACTTTCGTTTAACCATTGACATGTATGTTTTATGACATTTGAAAGTTTTACAAGTGTTTGTGTTGAAAACTTATTCTAATAAAATTTGCCTCGTTGCGAAGAAAAAAAAAAAATTTGCGCTTCGTGTCAATAAAGCGCGCGCCGCGCCTCGCGCCTTGCGCTAAAGCCCCAGGGGACCGTTGCGCCTCGGTGCGCCTTTCGCCATTTAAAACACTAGTCCAGGCAATGTGGGACACAATCCAACACACCCTCTAGCCCACAAAGCGTGGCAACCAGACAACGGTTCACCAACGAAAGGCTCAACCCAAGCTCTGATATCATGTTAGATGTAACGAAAGGGAGAGACGTGAATAGGAACCAGAACGTAGGGTTCTTTTCTCATTGAATAATTCTGATTACAGCGTACAACGTGAAATAGACATACAATACACTAAACTAATTACACAGTGGAACAACTAATAAACTAATTACAAATAAACCCATAATCTAACACTCCCCCTCGAGTTGGTGCGAAGATATCAATCAAGCCCAACTTGAACATAATGGGGTGGAAACTCTTGCTACCAAGTCCTTTTGTGAATATGTCAGCTAATTGATCTTCAGATCTCACAAAAGGCAGACATATCAAACGCTTGCTCAGCTTCTCCTTGATGAAATGCCTGCCAATCTCTATATGCTTCGTTCTGTCATGTTGAACATGATTATGAGCAATGTTTATGGCAACTTTATTGTTACAGTAGAGTTTCATAGGACCATTATTAGAAATTCCCAAATCATGTAACAAGGTTTGGAGCCACAAGAGCTCACAAACACCATGTGCCATAGCTCTATACTCAGCTTCTGCACTAGACCTGGCGACCTCGATCAACCTCACCATCAGCGTTGCTGGCCTTCTAACATCTTAGTCGACACCATCAGCAGTCAGCGTTGCTGACTTTTTTTGTCGCCATCTCCGGCGATGGTTCTTCCTTCTACGTTGCTGTCTTCTCTCGCTATACACCTTCGAAATACCCTTGAAACACCTGTTTCCCCCACTGCAGGTTCCGACAGGTTCTGTAGCAGATTGGGTCAACTAGACAGGTTCCGTAACAGACTGGGTTGACTCAACAGAGGGTTTTTTTTTTCTCCCGGGGTTTTTCTGGAAGTAGTTTCTGATTTGTAAGTTTTTTTTTTTCCTGTTCATAGCATCTTTACTAAAGTTTTTGAGGCGATGTGCGACACAATCCAACACTGCAGGTATTACTTACTTTTCTGGTGGTCTCACATTGCTACTAAATTGGGTTAGTATGGCGTTCTTTGTGTCTGCATACATGCTTTATTTCTTTTTCCATTATGGGATTATCAAACTTTCAATTTTCTAAACATTTATGGCGTTCTTACTTTTCAGCTTTTCGCATCAAGCACTTTAATTATAGCAAATTTTTTGAAACATTCCGTTTTAATGATTTTTGAGTTTGAGTTGTTTATTACATGAGCTTATATCCCCACTCATGAAGTTAGTATACTTGTGCAGTTGATTGCCGACATGTATTAGAATGGTATGCCGGATTATGTAATAGTGATTTTGTCGAGGTTAATGTTCACCTCTAATGATCTTTCAATTATTTTCCAGTCAGCAGCGCTCATGTCTGTTGGGCTTCTTTACGAAGGATCAGCACACCCCAAACTATGCATATTCTTCTGGTAGGTTTCATTTCCTTTAGCGGTTGATGTCACTCTTAGACAACCACTTACCAAAAGCTTAATATCATTAGAATGGGCCCTTTATTATTGTTGAACCCTTTCACCCTCATGTGTGGACCTGTATTACCTTAGGAATGGCAAACCAAAAAAAGGAACATGTATATATACTATATAGGTCCCGTCAAGAAGTGTAATTGTAAGGTCCAATGAACACCTGACTGTATAGGATGGTAAATATAGACAGGGAAACTTTGGAGTCAAATCTGTCAGAATGCAAGGCTTTGTTATCTGTTCAGATGAACTCTTTGTTCCTTCCACTCGCAAGGCTACATAATTCTTTTGATCGATGAGTAATCTGTGGTTATCTTCTCTCCCTCTCATTCAACTTTTTCTGCAAGTTGTCTTAGGTTTTCTCTGAGAGATTGGGAAAATCATAATCATCCGAAATGTTTGCCTTCCTTCTTAGATGAGTCTTATTAACTGTCATGTCAGGGATGCCCTGCAATTCATTCTATCATCTACTCTATTAGCTTTCATCAATTTCTGAGAAGTCTAAACATAGCAGTCCCAATTGCTGTGGTCTGCGTAAATTGATGAATTAAATATGAAGTTATGGTGATTTATATGATTAGAGGAACTACAGTGGCAGTCGCGTGCCTTAATATTGGTTGTTGAGAAATATGCAGTCAGAATATTCTTTCTGCTTCACATTGGGATATTTTCTGGATTGTCATCCTAGATTTTGTTCAGTCAATGCAATGTTGTTGCTGACATTATATGTTTATGATACTTTCACAGGCCGAAATAGGCCGTAGAAGTGGAGGCAATAATGTACTTGAGAGAGAAGGTTATGCTGTTTCAGTTGAATTTTCACTGGGACTTGTGGCATTGGGTATGTGTGTCACTTCATTTGTATGTCGTACACATTTTGGTCCTAGCTAATTTGTTATTTTATTCTTGGATAAATTTTTGTTTTTCTAATTACGTCCAATTCAACTGAAGGTCGAGGGGAAGATGCTCTTGGTTTCATTGACACCTTTGTTGAACGATTGTTCCAATATGTAGGCGGCAAAGAACCTCACAATGTATATGCTCTTCAAGACTGTTTTGTCACAGATTTTCTTTTCTCGTCCTTATTTTATCATCGTGGATTATATGGGTTCCAAATATTATTGCTGTTTTTACAACTCTACCTAATAGATGCGCTATGATTTGGAGTTTTGGACTATCTTGATTTAATTTTGTAATAGCTCTCAAAAATTAAAAAAATGGCTTTAAAACTTTTGAATTCCTCTGGCTGACTCTGTTACCTAATGTTCTTTATAGGAGAGATCCCTCCTTGTGACACTATCAGCAGATGATCACAACGTCACTAAAATTTGAAAAAATGTTTACTACTCTCTCTCTCTCTCTCTCATGGGTAAAATTGGGTTTTATAGATGATGAATGGGATGCCGGTTAATGTTGATGTCACTGCACCTGGAGCTATAATTGCACTGGCTCTGATGTTTCTGAAGGTAATAGCTACTGTGAGGTTGAATCATGTGATCTTTCCGTGGAAAATGGAAAGTGTACTGTCTTATGAAATTTACTGATCCATATGGACTTGGTTATTCACACTAATTTTCTTCTTCTTCTTCTTCTTGTTTTGACCTTAACATTACAGAGTGAATCAGAGTTAGTGTTCTCTAGGCTTTCTATTCCTCGTACGCATTTCGATTTGCAATATGTGAGGCCCGACTTCACAATGTTTTGTGTGATGGCTCGGAATTTGATAATGTGGAGCAGGTACGTTGTTTTTGCAAGAAGATCCAGTCTTGAGCGTGCTGTTGTTTTCCAACATTTAAACCTAATATATAATTTTTGTAGGGTGCACCCACCCAAAGATTGGATTCAGTCCCAGATACCTGAAATTGTCCAAAATGGTATTCGGGGCCTTGGAGATGAGATGGTTGATGTAGATGAAATGGATGCTGAAGCATTTGTTCAAGTATATGTCAACGTTGTTGTTGGATCATGTATCACTATTGGTAGGTCGTCAAGTGTGCTTATTTATAAAGCAATTCTTTGCCTTTCTTCCTTAATTTTGTGTATTAATCGTTCTGTCTTTATGATATGATATTTGTTCTCACCTTTCTGCTTAGACATCTTCAAATTTCTTATTGGAATTCACGTTCCGATACATTGTATACTTGGGGTTCCAAAATGGTAAATTTATAGATAGAAATTTGATCTCGGATAATTGTACCTTAAAAGGTTTCCTCAGGAGGAAAAAAGACAAATGTAAAGACTGAAATCTAAGTTCTACTGAGAGTTGTTTGCCTTGTTGAATTTTTTGTTGGAGATATTAGCTATCAAAGCTGGATGGTGGGAAACATTCTCTAAGCATTTTACAGAGGCACATCAAATCATTAGAGAATCTAGCTGCATTTTTTATTAGTTTCATTGTTGAAGTTTCTCGAAATGAAAATGTTGAAAGTCTGAAAAGACAATATTTCCATTTTGATACACTTCAATATATGAAAGTCAGAAAACAGTGCTATATAGTGAAAGTTACCTTTTAGGGTTTTTTTCTCGTTTGGAAACAGTTTCAGGAGAAAACCTGTGCAAAAAAGTAGTTTCCCAGTCATTATCGTTTACTTTATTATCTCATGAAACAAACAAGGTTCCATCAATAATACAAAACAGGTCCTAGAGGATGCAAGGAGTTCAGTGAAAGCGTAGCAGTGATGTGTGTAGGGAAGAAACTCTTCATCCTATGAGTAGGTACGCTCACAGTGGCACAAACAGCCAACATTGGTTGAAAAATCTAATGAAATTATTCTACGAGAGGCTGATGTAACTACAGATTAAAGTTTTTGAAGTGTTTTCATTGCCTTTGGTTTTTTAGCCCTGAAGATATGCCACTAGAAATGGTGGAAAACATTAATGTAGTCTTGCTTTTCTCAGCTTCTTTAGTAATAGTACCTGTACTTTTGCCATATCTCCTTGAAGTTCTTCCTACCCTGTTTTTCAACATTCTCTCTAAATTTGGGCAGAGTTAGAATTCATTAGCAGAGTTTGGATATATACTTATAGAATTTGGTGCCAAGAACATAAAAGATACCAAGAGGAAAATCTCTGTTGTACTTCGGCAAAATTAAGTTTCTGTTGGTGATAACTAATAAGTGATTGAAGGCGGCTAGAAAATCCCACGGCAGCAATGTCATTATGGATGACATCATGCAATTCAATGATACTTTCTACCAGAGGAAAAGAGCTGCAAATATAGATATTAACTTAATCATATATTGCTTCAGCAGGCCCTTATATTAGCAATTTTCCCCACTGAATGGGGTTACGCAAAATGCGGAAACTTGGGCAATTCCTGCACTTGACTCACATACCCAATCTATCCTTGGTTATCCATTTGAATGCAGCGGAAACTGCGTTGTCACAACATTTTTAAGGAGTGGTGATAGTGTGATCAGTTCTATCACCTTTCAATGAAAACATGTAAATTTTATCTTGGTGTTCAAATGGAAGCAAATACTAGGCAACGCTTGATTCTCTTAGACATGTAAATTGCACAAGATAAAATTTTCATATTTTTTTTTGCGCTAGATAAATTGAGTATAAGAATTAAAAGAATCTCATGCTAGAAATTGTAGGAGTTGCCTGACACTTAACGGAGGCATTAAAAAAAGCTTACCTAATTTCCTGCAAACTGCATATAATAAATGTCAGACTTATTTATACCTGGGTGAAATGTCTAATGGCTAGATGAGCCGAAATTTGAAAATTATGGAGTTACCTTTAATGAGTTCTAATGTATTTGTCCATGGTAGGGAATTCTAGTACTAAGTACTCTCTTTCTGTTCCTAGCATTTTTTGCTATTGCCGACTTTCAAGTGATGAGATTGTTTCCTTTTCGGTCCATAATGGTTTTGGAAGTTGTGACATATTGGTTGAGCCTAGCAAGGGAAATCTTCTGAATGATTAGATGTTTCTTTTAGAAGTGGTTATCACTCAATTTCAGGTTGCCCTTGTCTCACCCGCACAAGCATGTCATTATGTTTTTTTGTGTTTCCTTTTCCTTTGGTATTTTGGGCTGGTATTATTTGATGTTGGGTATGTGTTGACTTATCTACTTGTTATAATCATTTACTTTGGCAGGGTTGAGATTTGCGGGTACAAAAAACGGAGATGCACAGGAACTGCTCTATGATTATGCTATCTGCTTCCTGAATGAGGTCCAGCCTCCTCGATTTGCTCCTGAAGTTGTATGTTGTCTTTATGAGTGGCTAATCATTCATCACAATGTTTCCAGATTAAGCCCGTTTGTGTTAGAAGCGGAAGTACCTTGCTAAAGGGATTGTCTCACTATTGGGTGCCTTGGAGATATGCCTTCACTTGATTGTTCTTTCTCTCTCTGTGGTTAGTAAATTGTGATTATGCGCACTATTTCTCACATTTTAGTTTCTTACGAACTATTGGCAATTATCGGTCTCTAATTTTCTGGGAGAGCAGGTGATGGCCGGTTCTGGACATTTACAAACATTTTGATTATTGAGATTTCTACGGAGTTGAAACTCTGCAGACGGGCATGTTAATTATGGTACTCAAATGGCGGTAATTCTCCTTTAATGTTAGCTGTTTGGTTTGCTTTCACATGTTACAAAATAAGTCACTGCTCTCTGAAAACCGTACGAGTTTGTTTGGGAAACTTTGATCGGTTGGAGACTATGCATGTTACAAGTTGTTGCATAGAGAGGCAAAAAAAGGTCACCTGATGCGATAGTACAAGGTTGTTGAATAATATTCCCTGACTGGTCGGTTGTTTCTTAACGTGTTTCCTCTTCTGTGCAATTTCCAAAAGTAGAAATAAAGTAAAATAGTCTTATTACACATATTTTTTCTACATGAAGCATGCATAACTTTTTGAGCGAGATTCCAACTTCGGAAGGAACATGGTATTTGTAGTAAGTTTGTGAAACTGTTTAGCATGAAATACATATAACACGTCGATTTGGTGATTTAAAACTCGTTCAGCAATCTGAATGTCTATGCTCTTTTCGTTGATATTTACCTTATAGTTGTAATTATTGTAGTTGAGCTTAGCTATTGGTTTCTTGTTCCTTGGGGGTGGGATGCAAACCTTTTCGACAAGCAATAACTCTATTACTGTTTTGCTGATATCTTTGTATCCACGCTTACCTACGGGACCAAATGACAATCGATGCCACCTTCAGGTCCGTACATCTGAATGCGGAACTAGCAAGAGCTATAGTGGATTTCTCCACTCTCTCTCTCTCTCTCTCTCTCCAAACGATTAGAGGATACTGCAGTGGGCCCGTTCCCAATGTAGGGTTAACGTGCTCAATATCACATTCTAGTTCTTATTATTTTGGTGTTACAGTATTCGTGGTGTTCAGATGATGCAAAAAGGACCACTAGCCTAGTTGAAATCTCAACAGCCTTACAAAAGACCTTTCTGTTATCACTTCAGAGTGCGAGGTTGGGGAAGTGGGTTAGTTGCATGTGTTATGTCCTCCATTGATATTGGCAAAACCCCTCAAAATTGGGGGCAAAAACATAAATACCGATCACCATTTCTCTTATGTCTTTACCAAGAGACCACCTTTTGTGTTTTTGGATGTGAAGGCCGAGCTCCTCACAGCTGTCCTGTCCCTAGAAGAGTTGGAGGATGTTTTTTCTTTTTCATTTTAACGTTCCGTCATTTTGTTATTGAGAATCTCCTCAGCATTTTTTAATGGAAGGAAGTTTTCTTTTCAGGCATTGTATGTCCTTGCTACGGAAGCTTGCTGGCTTCAAACAGTTGATGTTGACACAGGCCTGCTAGTTTATGCCCCTCTTGAAATGACAGTCACAGAAACTGAGCATTATGGAGAGACAAGTTTTTGTGAGGTCACTCCTTGCATTCTCCCAGAAGGTGCTACTGTAAGTTTAACTTCTCTTTTTCTCTTGTTCTGTGATCAATGTAGTTGTATGTGGGGTTGAAAAAATAATTCTACTAGAGCAGTGAAATGATTCCAGAGTTAGTGTCATTTATGATTTATAATTTCTATTTCTCTAAATTTCTCCCTCATGACCTGATCTCTTTTTTCACTTTACACTTTTAAATAAGATGTTATGTCATGATACTTTTTGATAACTGGAGCTATTGCTAATTGTAATCATACAGGAAAAGTTGTAGGAGTATTGAGTTTATTGTTTGGACACAATATCTCAGTTTTTAGCAAGACCTCAGTATGGTTAACTATAAAATCTCCAGTGTCTCATCTTACTAGACTGCTGTAATACTGCTGCAGCTGAAGATTGTTCGTGTTTGTGGTCCTCGATATTGGCCACAGGTGATAGAGCTTGTTCTGGGAGGTAAAAATTAAAATGAATGTATTTTTTTTGAACAGCGAAAAAGACGGCCATATAGGTATTGATATTTTCTAGTTTTTTTTCAAACAACATACTTAACTCCTCTTATTTCGCTGCAGACAAACCTTGGAGGAGCACAGGAGACAAGATCGACCCATTTAACTCTGGTGTCTTGTACATCAAGCGGAAAGTTGGATCTTGTTCATATGTGGATGATCCTGTTGGATGCCAGTCACTGCTGTCACGAGCAATGCACAAGGTTTTGTCCTATTTATGCGACCATCAGCTGAACATTTTCTTGTCTTTTGTATATTATGTGGTTGAATTAAGAGTCCTTTCTTCAGGTTTTTGGTTTCACAAGTCTGAGAGCTTGTACTCCAAGTACCAATGACTGCGTTGGAGCTGATGCAGTAACTATTGATCTGTTGGTCAGCACCTTCTCATCTGATCCAAGCTTAATTGCCTTTGCACAACTTTGTTGTGACCCCTCCTGGAATAGTAGGCAAGTATGCAAATCTCTAGTATTGCTGTCTTTTTCTATAATGCTTACTTGTTCTTCCATGTTGTGTAATAAAGCTATAATAATGGGATCAAAAACTTTGTTACGGTTTTTGGGTGAATGACTAAGGTGACATTGACATCTAGTAATTCGCTTTTGATGTGTTAAGAGGTGTTTCTGTATTTTTGCAACGGAGCATTATTTCTAACTTGCTGTGTGATGTAAATACCTAACCCCTGCATACATTATTGGAGGCTGGAGGAAGCTTTTTTGTGCTTGTACTGTTTCATACTTACATTCATTATATTTTGACATTCTGGGACACGTGATTGGCACATCTCAGTGTCTCTTGTTCTTTAAGATTTATCTTAATTTGGATCGGCTGAGCTGATATCGGGGAAGGTGCTGTTGATACACCAGCTTATGGATGTATTATGCTCATCAATGTGTATGATTGTTGAGAATACTGAATGAACAATACAGAAGTTATAATTTTTTTTGGAATATGTATAGTTTGATAAGCTCACTTTGTTGTAAAAAGATAGTTAAAATGGCTTTAAGCATTCGTGGTATTAATTGTGCTGGATGACAGCAAAGTGGCACAACATTAATTACAATCCTCTATAAGCTGGTTAATTCTAAGTGAATCTAATTGTTTTCCAATGGGACAGTGATGAGACACAGTATGTACCTTGTTGACTTTTATATGTTTATTACTAGTTCTTAATATGAGGCTTCCTGTAGTAATCACTTGCTGAACATGTTTGCAGATCTGATGGTGATTTCCAAGAATTTTGCTTGCAAGTGTTATTTGAATGTGTGAGCAAGGACAGACCGGCCCTTTTGCAGGTAAGCAACTTGTTTGGTAGAGGTAGAAGCTCTTCTTTCGTAGGAGTTATTGTTGTATAGACTCTGCATTGCTTTTGGACAATTTAAAGATGCATAAAACGGAGACCTTTCTTTTGTATTTCTCACAAGTTGGACAAGAAGTGGTATGACTACTAACCACACGTGGAAACACATAACTCTTAATAGGTGTACATACTACTAGTCTTGTGGAAGGAAAAAAGTGATTTCTAGTAGGTGTTGATCCCTTCAGAGATAAGAGCTCTGAAAGCGTTCATTTGATTAATGAGATCAGAATAAAAAAGTGGTTCCTAGTGGGGGTTAAAACCACTGGCCACATAAGGCAAGAAAAAGATTTATACGACCCTAAATGAAAGCGGGAAGTTTGATGTTGGTAAACGAAGGAAGTGGTTCCTAGTAGGTTAGTGAGACAACTTGCCACTACATGTAGCTCCTATTAGGAGGCTACTGGTTACTGATCAGTGATTCGTAGTAGAGGGCTACTGGCTATCGAGGACGAAAAGCATTAGAATAATATTAGACCAAGTCTATATGATGGGTCTAGAATATATGTTGCTCTGGTTCAAAGAAGGGGCCCAAATCTGATGAGTCCATCATCCCGACATATTTGTTGCCTCGGTTTAATATGGATCATAGTATGCGTACTAGATCCGAAACATATGAATTGCCTCGAATCGATGTTGCTTTCCGAACAAATTGGATCAATTCCAACTGTAAAGTATCACGAGTCTTGTGTCCAACATCAAAATCTAGCTAGATGCTAATCTAGTCTTCTAGATGAAGATCTGGAAGAAAATCTGATTCCTATGGGTTTTGAGTTTCCTTCTTTGTTTATTAAATCTTTGTTAGATTTCAACAAAAATCTAGACGATAATCCAGATGGAGATAATACAGGAGACGAATAAAAAAAATCGAAGCTGGAAAGCAGTTTCCTTCAATATGATGATCCTAACTTCTGTGAATGGATGCATAGCTTGAAAGTGCAAGCATACACAGATGTTGCGATAGCTGAAGGCAGGAGGTATTCGCCTAGATCACAAATGGCCAATTCATTAGGGTGATATTTTCTGTAGTAGAACCAGAAAATTGAGGGAGGAGCGATAGCATAAAAGAATTCGAAAGAATACCACTCCAGTATTAGAGAATCCAACGTAGGAGGTATTTGCCTATTTTTCAAGCTTTATCTTCGATTCTTCCTCTTTTCATCACTAAGGGCTTCTCTAGTGGAAGAGTTAAGGGCTTGGTTTGGTCATAAAATTTCTGACTTAGTTAACTAACTCTAGTTTGGGCTCCCTAGTGGTTTTGCTAACATTTTGTTAACTTTAAAGAAGTCAACTGCGTTGTTAACTGCAGGGAAACAGTAAATGAACTTTTCTTCCGAAAAGGAGGGGTGGAGAAGGTACAAAGGGTCCCACCAGTCCCTTTCTTCATACTCGTTGCAAATTTATATCATTTTCTTATTGCTGTTGGGTTCGAGCCGTTGGAGAAATTAGCCGTTGGAAGAAGTATAGCCATTGGAGAAGTAGCTTTTGGGTAGAAAATGGTGGGTCCCATTTCATTAAAAAATACTCTCTCTCTCTTTAAGTTAACCAACATAGATATACCCTATTAAAATGCACTCTTCTTTGCTAGCTAACTATAGCTTTCAATGCAGAAAATAGGGCCCCACATGTGCTTAGGAGTACACTTTAACAAACAAATTTTAACTCTATCACTAGAGATGCTCTAAGGTATAAGTACTCTTGAATATGCTGGTACATTGTCTTTGCATGTACATTGTCTTCTCTCCCTGCGTGGTTTAGGCTCTGTGGCTTTTGCTCTCAAACCTTTGCCCTAGCGTCCGTCGCCATCGCTTTCCTCTTGTCATCAATGAAGCTATGAAGCTCGTTGGGTCCATCCTCTCATCCTTGTATTTATTTTCGTCCTATAATTTCCCTGTCTTTATTGAAACCAAGTGTTACAGGGAGTAATAGCCCTGGATCTTCCCAGGGGTCGTGCAAAGCGGGTTTGGAAGTGCTCCTTGAGAATGGTTATGACGACAATGACAGCGGCGTGTTTTAGAGTGGACCACTGGAAGAGTTTGAGGTTTTGAATTTAAGTTATTTTTCCCCTCTACCTTCTGCAGTTTATTACTCCGTATTATTATTTTTTTGTATGTCCAGATTATTTAGTTATTTATCTATTCTTAAGTTGGAATTTGCACCATATGCATTCTTTATCGTTCGGGAGATTTAATTCGTAAATAGCAAGTTAGAGTTTGGACCATATGCATTTTGAATCTTCGGTTTTCGATTCATGTGATTCACTGTTTGATTTTTTAGAAACTATTATCTTATTTCTGTGATCTTTAATTTTGTGGTATAATTAGGGTCTTGTTGAAGTTGAAGAACGAGACCGTGTTGATTGAGCTCAAGAATGGCACCATTGTTCACGCACAATCACAGGTCTCTCTTTCTCTCTCAAAGAAACAATAAACGAAGAAATTATCACCGACTATGTTCAGTTACCAAGGAACAAGGTCCAACATTTTTCACTATTACTGACTTCTTCTCCCCTTCCGGTGAAAGAATTGAAATTCAACTCCTTCCAGTGCCTAAATCTTCACCTCTCAACCGCCGCGATACCACTCTACATACCTGAGTACAGTGCCCTCCTCTCCCCAAAAAACCGCCATCACGGACGATCCCAGTCCGCCCTCACCACGTTGAACCCTTCCACTAGCTACTGCACGTGGTCCGGAGTCACATGCAACCGCAACCACCACGTGATGGTGCTCGACATCTCCGGTTACAACCTCTCGGGGACCCTTTCCTCTAGCGTCGGCCACCTCAACCTCTCCAACAATGTCTTCAACGGAACCTTCCCTCTTTAACTATCCCGCCTCAAATATTTACAGGCAAATATTTGATCTCATTACATAGTCACGCCATTCTAATTTAACCAAATAAAAGAAAAAAAGAAAAGAAGTTATACGTTAGGTTTTTGACGCGAAATTCGGTCTAATTTGTGCTTCGCGGACTGTTATGTAAAAATTGAACGAGGATTTGACGTTCAATATGATATCTGTTTTCAAGTAGTGTTATTGTTTGCTCACTTTCTCAGTATCAAATGATGATTAGGGTGTTGTTAGACCACGGTTTCGGTTTCTATTTGTTTGGGGCTGATTCAATTTCTTTTTCCCTAGCAAATTTTCGGTGTTTATAGTCAATTCAATTGTGAAAAGTCCCAACTTCCTACCATAGCCACCCACACACATAAACACATCAATCTGAGTTCTTTGTTAGGGTACATGTTTCTTTTATTGTGCTTCGTGACTATTGTCCTTCAAATATGTTATATGCCCCATTTTCTACTACTTGTTTGTGTTTTTTCCTTGGTTTCTTTTGATTTGGCAGAAACTGATTCCAATCAATGTGGATGGAGCAGTCATCGTTGCCGATGGAGGAAGGAAAGGAGCGACGGCCGTGGCTGTACCAAAAGTGGCTCAAAAAATAGTGACTTTGAAACCAGATCCCAAAATTATGATTGAGATAAGCTCTGATACATTAGGAGAGATCAAGATCAAGAAACCGGTTGTGAACGATTAAAAAAATCTAGCAATGGGTCGTCGAGAAAGAAGTCTCAAACAACCCTCATTTCAATCCTCACTGCTAGAAGCAAGGTACGTAGCATTTTTTATATCCATTTGTTTGATAATTCCCTTTTTGTAAAGTTTGTGATTGAATCAGCAAAATGTAGGCTGTTGTTTGTGACCTTGCATATGCATTTTGTTTAGGGTATTGGAATGTAAGGATGTTCAATCCTGGTTGTCTATGTTTTCTTCTGTATGAAAACATCATTGAAGTGACTGAGGGCTTCAGTGCCAAACACTGTGTTGGTGAAGGAGGATATGGTTCTGTTTGTAGAGCTTCTTTGCCCAATGGTCAAGTAGTTGCTGTGAAGAAACTTCATACATCATTCGATGGTGAATTGGTTGATCCCACAAGCTTCACGAGTGAGATCAATGCATTAACCAAAATACGACACTGCAACATCGTAAAGCTTTATGGTATTGTTCACATCTGAGGCACTTGTTTTTGGTTTATGAATTTTTGCAAGGGAGAAGCTTGGGAAATGTACTGTGCTCAGAGGAACAAGTAGTAGAGTTTGATTGGATTAAGCGAGTGAATGTCGTTATAGTGTTGCAGATGTTCTCTCTTATATGCACCATGGTTGTTCACCTCCAATCATCCATCAAGACATATCAAGCAAGAATGTCTTGTTTGATTTAGAGTATGTGGCTCAGGTCTCTGATTTTGGCGCAGACAGATTATTGAAACCAGACTTGTAAACCGAAACAACGGTTTAACTACTCACATGGCCATTTTCTCCTCAAATTTGTATATGATGATAGGGAGCAACTACAAATTGAAATCAGGACACCATTTGCGATATGTGGGTATTTTGTGATTTACCTAGAAATATCTAATGGCTCTCTTTTTTCCATAAACAATGCCTCATGCATAGTTGTGGTTTTAACTATTTGCTGATGTAATTTTGTTTCTGGGTTTCCCCATTTTAGCTCTTGCTTAAGTAAATTAGGTAGGGATCAATCTTTATTTTCAGATGCTTGTCCTTCTGCCTTGTGTACTGTGTCATATATTGGTTAGAGATTGGTATATGCTAATGGTGCTTCTTTCAGGGTTTTAATTTGAGTGTGGGTTGGAAGCTAGATTTATGGACTTTATATAGTTCTGTGTCCCCGTGCATCATGTTCTAAAAGGACTCCTTTGTCATTGATCTGATGGTTCTCAATTTCTTGCAGGGTTTTACTCATGCAGCTTTTGCATTAGGATACAAAGGCAGGGATTAATTAAAGCACAGTTGATGGAAACTTAGTTCCACTTGGTGCTCTTGTTACATTTGTGCAAAAATGAATCCAATATTTTGAGCTTGAAGCAAACTTGAGCTGTGTAAGTAGATTACCACTTCTATTTTTTCTCTTAAAACTACAATTTGAGAACTGTCAATTGATTAAGGCTTGTTAAGGTTTTCTTAGCGCGATACAGAAATGGAAGACGATTTCTCATTCCTTCAACCTTTGGATCTTATAACAAAGGATGTTTATGAACTAAGGAAAATAATAAAAGAGAAAAAGGAAAACCTTCAGTAGGATAGACAGAGAGACATTGAAAAAGATACTAATGAACCTGACTGTGAACATGAAAGAGAACATGCACACACAAAGGAGAAAGAAAAACCACAAAGGGAGAAAGAAAGAGAACAAGATAGAGGAAGGGTGGAGAAACATAAAGAGCAAAAGGGAAAAGGAAAGGAAAAGCCGCATAAGGAGCATATTGATTCCAAACATGGAGATAAGGTCATCATTTGACATGAAGAAAGTGGACAAAATGAAGGTAACTTATGCATATTATTTAAATTTCTGTGTGTTGTTGAGGCAAGATATTTTCAAATTTATATTGAAAGTATCTGACTATGGTCATTTAGTACTTCATTTAGTTCTTATGTTTCAATGTATTTGTTTTATCCCCAAATTTGGCGTTGTATTTGGAATGGCTTATACCTATCCTCTTATTTAAATTGAAAAAATGTGGACATGACCTACAATTATCATTTCACTTCCCTTGTGTTATTTTTGTAGAAATAAGGACACACATACCAATTTGAAACATGTTATTTGGATTATATTGTACTTCTCTTTAACATCTCCCGAGTTTTGCCATGGATCACGAAAATCTGGCCCTGTATCCTGGTTGGTAGTTCGGAAGTGTCCTTGAGAAGGCGGTCAGGGTTACAATCTATTGAAGAGTAACAACGAAACAAAAAAACCCACTTAACTTCACTGCCCATATGCAGACAGTTCCTTGCCATTAGTTAATGCTTGATCTTAGTTGTTTAATTTGGTTGTTTTTATCTCATGCTTTTACTGTGATTGTCATTGTGAAATCACTGAAATGTATTTTGTCCCATTCCTTTTGGATCTGCAATATAGGACCAGAGCCAATGGAAATATGTACAAGCTCAACGTCCTTGCCTTGCAAAATTCCTAACAGTGATGACTGAGTGGCCATAACTCTGAGGGTTGGATGCATCTCTCTATTGTTCACTTTTGTTTTGTAAGTTAACGAAGTTTTTGCTTGTTTGTCACGCACTTATTTCTTTGTTTTTTTTGCAGGTTTTTGCATGTGCATGGAGTCCAGTGGGTTCGCTTCTTGCCTCAGGGTGACTGGGTGAGTACATTATCCTGTTCAAAGTGACTATTCCGTGTAGTTGAAGATCCCAATTTCGTTGCTTCTTTTCTAATGCATTACTACAGAAACATCAGCGTGGTTTCACAATCTTAGATCATATAGAAGGTATTTTGAAATGCACTTGGTCTTGGTACTTTCCATGAGTCCCCTTGAGTGGACCATGGAAGGGAGCAAAACCTTCATAGACCATTTATCCGTTTAGCTAGGACAAGAATCTAATTTGATTATTTTACTATGTGATGATAAAAAAAACAAAAAATGTTAGCGAACAAAACAGACTTGGTTTGAGCCACGTACCCTCCTTCCCTTTCCAATAGCTCGATAATTTCGCTCAACTTTTCATAAATCTTGTCAGATAGTTGATGAGGGCTGTACTGTCATACCCTCGATTTTCAACATATTAATAATGACTTTTAATAAACAAAATCTCTCAAATACACACTACCCAAAAGATACTTCATTCCCATAATTTGCTAGTTAAGTTCAAAGGTTACATCCTCGGCTTGACGCTCCAAATTAACATAATACTTATACTAAAGGAAGGAGTTAAGAGTTTACAATCATCCATAGTCAAAACGAAATGATAATTGAAATTACAATTACATCTCAAAAGAGATTTTACAAAAAGATGCTAAAGTAATTTCCCGCGTTAGTTTTCAAAAAAATGGTCAATCATGCACTCCATTTACGTCATGTCAATGCCCCTGCGGTGTACCTGAAAATGATAATAGGGTTGAGCAAACACACGCCCAGTAGAGAATTCTATACTCATGCTATATGTCAATGAGATGATCATGCACCAATAGGAAGATATATAGATAAGAGATCAAGAATTCAACGTGATCAACGAGCATATGAAACGACAAGCCGAAAACGAATCAATCATCTAGTTCTCCGTTACATTCAAGGTGTCCCGTGTTTCATAGTTAATAAGTCTTTTGTTCCAAGTGCACATTCCGGGTATTTGGGACCCCGTTCATTCCCTGCCAGTCATCACACCAATAGGTGGACCCGTTCATTCCCTGCCGGTCATTGCGCCAATAGGTGGACCCGTTCATTCCCTGCTGGTCATCGCGCCAATAGGTGGACCCGTTCATTCCGGGTATTTGGGACCCCGTTCATCCCCTGCCGGTCACCACGCCAATTGACGGGCCCGTTCAAGTTTCCTTCAACCGTTTCATTACTCATGTCATCGATTCTTATTACATCACCAAGTCACAAAGTTCACAACTTGCATTCGGTGTTCATGTGCTCTATTTCAATCATATTCCTCACATAAAGTGTCTTAAGTTCTTGGTTCGACATTCGGCAATCATATACATCAAGCTATCGTCACACTTCCCATTAAATGTGAATTAAAGCCCTTGAACTCGTAAAGATACATACGATGGAAACGAACCACGACATTAGAATATGAGAACAAGAGTTTTTACAAAATCTGCAGTGGCTACAGGTAGGACCAAAAACGGACTACGGGTAGCGGAACAAATGCTCAGTTTCTGATCAGTGGCTATGGGTAGGACCAAAAACGGACCACGGGTAGCGCCTGGAAATGTTAGTGCGTTACACAGTTTTTAAGGGCCAACAATACACTTCAAAACAACGATCAGACCCGAGATTTAGGCACAAATTCAACTCATCAACGCATAGAACAAGTAAGAAATCTCTACCTCGAGTCAAAGATTGAAACCCACTTGGCTTGAGCTAGCCCTAGCTCTACAAAGGTTGAAAGCGAGCAAGATACGCCTCCTTTGAGCTTGAACGAACGAAACCCGAGGCCTAGAACACTTGAGGATGTCGATTTTGTGGAGGGTTTGGGTGGATATGAAGTGGTGGAGTGAGTTTGAGAGAGAGAGAGAGAGGGGGCCGAATATATATAGAGAGAGAAAAAAAAAGTTGGGGAGAAAGAGAGGGGTGTGTGTGTGTTATACATGCACTCCCCTATATATACCACTATACAAACAAATTACACAAGTACCCCTTCTACTAACGATGTCATCACATTAACCCCGCATCAAATAAGCACATCTTTCACATTAAATCCGTAATTTAACGTTTACTAAACATAGGAATTATTGTTATTAAAAAAAAAATACAAGTCTCTACATGTACCTTGGAATCAACATGAGAACCTTGTTTCAAACCTCGATCCAACTGCAAGCCGGATCTTTCTTCTACTGTTTCCCCTTCATCGTCATTCTAACTTTCGCCACATCATCCCATCTACTTGTTGTAGCAAAAAATTAAGTACATAATTCTACGGAGTCTCTGGATCCAATTCTAGAAGCTTCCGCGCTGCAATTTCTCCTAATTTTTTTATTGGAGTGAACGCGACAAGCCCCTAAAATAGCACGCCATATTTCAGCAGTAGTAGGTCCTGTCTGCGTTCTTTCAACAATCTGAAATGCTTGTTCTAAGTGATTTGCACAACCAAAAAGATCAACCAGACACAGTCTTTGATACGTCAGTTACTTTACAACCCTAAACTGCAAGCTGCATGTTCACTTCCATTTGATGAAGCTAAATTGTGGCAAGGCCAAAGTTGCCTTGAACTAAAGCAGCAGATTCAAAAGTAATTTCAAAATATTAGGTTTCTCTGTGATATAATACACTTTCGTCTCATTTGCTTTGGACAAGATGCTCAGAGTAGTAAATTCAGATGATTATGTGTTTCTTCAATGCTGCAGTTATGTTATCTGCTACTTATATCTATTAACAAAGGAATGATTGATATTTGTGTTACTTGGTCTGCTATACTATTTAGGATTATGTTATATTCTTTCCATCTACCAATTAATTATTAGGAGTATATTTTTTGTTGCTTTTCTCATGAGTATGTCTTCATTTTGCAGTGCCCTAATAGATTGTGTGGGATGTGAAAAGTGTTGCCTCTAGGGAAAGCTTCAGGTTCTTGGTCTCGGTACTGCCCAAAGATTCTCTTCTCTGTCAATGGTCAAAACCAACCTCATCAGATTGCAAGCTTCTGTATCCCTATAATGGTTTCTTCTTTTTATTTGGAATAGTAAGTTCATCTCTCTTTGTTTCTCAAACTTTTGGCAGTCTTTACACCTGCATTTGTAAAAAAAATGAGGTGATTGCCTTGATAAATCTACTCATTCGACTTTTTGAATCTGTCAAACTCATAAAAGATATGGGGCCTAAAGCTGAGGACTATAAATGGAGGTTGTTCTTTGAGCCAACTACACAAGAAAATTTTCTTGGCAAAGAATCTGGGAGTCAGTGATTGAGCTTCGGTATTACCTACTTACTATCCACGGCCTGTGGTACATCATTAAACTGTATAGTTTTTTTGCTTTTGTTTTTCCTGGACGAACAGTAAAAGTTTTGGTCTCCTAGAATCTAAATGACTTCTGAAATGATTTTTTTTCCAGGCTAAGGAAGCCGCCATTGTGACACATCTTGTAATATTCTAATGAATCAATTTTGAAGGCAATGTTTGGACAAAATGAACTTAGAGAGTATAGAGCAGGGTTAAGAAGAGGAAGTCGAAGGCATATAGACACAAATATATGTACAGGACAAAGCTGAGTAAATTTTAGAATTTAAAATCAATACTTAATGGATCAGATCATTTTGAATTTCACGTTAGCATGTGATAGAAGGTTTTGGTTTTTGCATTTGAACGATTGTATAAACAAATCAATGATCATTTTAATCTGTCCAACTGTTGAGGTGGTAGCCCAATTGGCAGGGCTCACTACCCTCCTCGACGGAGACATGGGTTCGAGTCCCGACAGGTGGCTTGGCCTCACGTCTGCGGATGAGTCTTTGGACCATTGAGGGGGGGGAGCTTATGTTAATTGTGCACCAGGTGGTGCCATGTTGATGGCCTGTCCTCCCAGACGGTCGCTATGGCTCGAACTGGACATTCCATTGGCGGGCAAGGAGCCCCTATGGTCACGCTCAAGTAAGGATGGCAATCGGGGCGTTCGGGGCGGATATGGGGAATTCCGTACCCGATCCCCGAAACCGAACCTCTACCCATATCCGCCCCGTCACCCGAACGGGGAGAGCAAGAAGAAACCATAACCGAACCATTCGGGGTTCGGGTAATCCCCGAACCAATTGGGTACCCGAACCAAATGACAACTGCTATGGGCAGACCTGAAAATTTCGTCCGATTTCAAGTTCTTGGGGTGGGTTCTGATCGATGAGAGAAGAAAGAGGGAGTAACAGAGAGAGAGAGAGAAGTACGTACTGTACGTATGTTTGAATGTCGCCGGAGCGGCCGATCTCCGAGGCGTTCGATCTGTGTATTCGACCGAATATTTTGCTTGACGACATTGGAGAAGGTGGGTGGGGGTGTCTCATGTATGTGTGATTGAGAGAGAGAGAGAGAGAGAGGAGACGACGAGCGGCGGTGAGGCGGCGAAGGGTTGTCTGCAACGCAGTAAGAGAGGAGGGGGTGGGTTTGACTGTTTGGTATGATCGTATGAATCTGTAGCTGTCAATTAAAGAAAAAGGTTATCACACTCCAGGCCCTTAAACCTTAACACATGCAACAATTTAGTCCCTAAATTTCCAGACATATGCACTTCGACCACTGGACTCCTATACATATATATATTTCGGTTCGGTTCGGTTCGGGGATCTGCTAAACCATACCCGAACTGATACCCGTTCGGGTATCCAAGGCCTCAACCATACCCATACCCACGGGGAATTTTTCGGTTATGATTCGGGGAAAATTTTCGGTTACGGTTCGGGTACCCATCGGTTCGGTTCACTTTGCCATCCCTACGCTCAAGGGGGGTTGCTATGCTAATTGCCCCTTCCCACCCTTTTTGCTTATAAAAAAAAAAACTGTTGAGTAATGGATATGTGCTATTTCTTCACTATCGTTTAGCTCTTCCTGTCTATTAAGAACCATTTTCGACTATTCCATGTTAAAATTGTTACTTTGTGGGGTTTTTTTTATCAGTTAAAGTTTATTGCTACACTTCCATTATTTGTGCCTGTTTTTGTTAATGATATGACTTTACACTTCTTTTAGGAATAATAATGTCAATGACTCAATGGCATGTTTGGGAGAGGATCTTCCAAATTTTTTTGAGAACATGAACTCTTGAAAAAGCATATTAATAAGTACACAATTGAAAGACATTTGCAACAAGAAAAATTTGTCACCTCTTTTTCAAGATAAAGGTGTTAATTAATACTACTGATTGATAACCGATAGCGGGATTTTTGGCGTTGAGGGCTCACTAGTACCTAGCTTGTCGGTGATATTGTTCTCTCGTCCAGGGCTCACCGACGTTTGGCTTATGGGACAGTCCATAGGATCTGTTTTCTTTGCTTGTGGTTGCTTCTTGTCTTGATTTCCATTAGGTTTGTTGTGATTGAAGAGCTCTCGAAGCCGTTCTTTGGGAACATCAGTTTGGACTCCAAGGTGATGTGATTATTGCCTATATAGAAGTATGTGTGTAGTTGTGAATTGGGTGCTTGACGTAATAACTTTGATGGTTACTTTAATTTAGAGAAGAGGGTTTTGTAGTTGATTATGATATGTGGGTTTTATTTGATTGGACTTTCTTTGTTGTTGATATTTTGATGCAATTATATGTACTTAATATCGGTTCTTTAAATGTTTTAGGTTGCAGCAGCCAAGGCGACAACAGAGGAAACATATGACATCATCAAAAAAAGGTTAGAAATTTCTATAAATCTCTTTACTGTTTGTTTTTCGAGAGCTAAGATCTAATTTAGTTAGTTGATTTTTGGATGAGTAATATGGGTTTGAAATACTCATGGGTTTTTTTTGATTATTGTTTAATTTATGAAATTGATAATCTTGATTTTGAAGTGAATATTGCGGTTGTGAAGAGCATTTCGGGCTAAATCTGGGTTTGCGTCAGTGATATTCTAGGTAACTTCTCTCCCTCTTTATGGGGTGCCTATTCACTAGAGCCCTTTCGGTTTATACTTCCTTAGTGTTACTTATGTATTTTCAAGCATTCCAATTGTTTGACGAAATTTATCAACCATTAATTCCAGACTCCAAAGCTACCACGGCCTATGAGTTCCTTGAATTTGTTTGTAGTTGTTTTGATTTCTTTGTGCGAATAGAGTTTTTCCTGGCGCATTAGTACTGATCTGCCCTATCCCGTTTCCTAGGAGTTAGGTTCTCCTAAAATTGGCAGATCTGTTTCTTATTTGTGACTGTGATCTTCTTTTGGCTGTTTTTGTGCGTTTCTTATGAAAGTATGGACTTTTATACTTTGACTCTTCTTTTGGTCGATTTCTTTATCTTTAACTTGCTTGATTGCGCAATAATACAAACATACGCTCGCTCATTTTGGAGGCATTAAAAAGGTGTCCGAAATTTTTCAACCACAAGGCAAATGGAGTGTAGAAAAATAGAACAAAAATGAGCCAATATACTGGTATCAGATTGTACGTTGCTTTAAGATTCAACAATTTATAAATAATTCTCTATTTCTTCCAAAGGTTTTCTACCAGTTCATTGGTAGCCAAATCCATTCCCCATCTTTGCAAAGGAACACAAAAGGGAAGTTGAATGAAAAACGTAATAAAATGAAAACCAAAACATGGTAACGAGAAGCAAAGAAAACTTGATCATAAACATTTAGGACCCACACCAGATTCTCCTATCACAGATTAAAAGTATTAAGAAGGCTGAATGTGTAGAAAAACTGGAATTTCGACCCATTGAACTACTTACATTGCATTAGGCAATCTGTTTATCAACTCAAATCTGACACGGGCCACATCTGTTGAACATGGATTTTGGTCCTCCCTGAAGATCAACTCAAAAGTGCAAAAGAGTAGGAATGTTTTTACAAAGTGCAAGAGTTAGACCGGGCCACATCTGTTGAACATGGATTTTGGTCCTCCCTGAAGATCAACTCAAAAGTGCAACAGAGTAGGAATGTTTTTGAAACCTTACCAGCTTTAGAGTCAGGACTGGTATTGATTACCAGTCTTGGCCCTGCCAGCCCCCCTCAGGGATCAGAACAGGAAAACAATAGGTATGCTATACCTAGATTGAGTTTGAATGGATGATTGAGCTTTGAGGTTTGAAACTTGAATGAGGTGTTTGAGGATTGTTGTGTGTTTAGAGAAGGAAGAACAAGCTATGTTCTTGGGATTAGGGTTTGTATGTCACTCAAGGTGTGTATTTTTGTAACCTTTCAAATTTTGTAACCCTTAGGAAGAAGAACCATGGGGGGGGGGGGGGGGGGCAGGGGTATATATATAGGGAGAGAGGAAAGTAGATATGGTGCAAAGAGAGGAGCTCAGCCAGTCCACGAGGCTGGCTGAGGTTGCTTGGTGGTTAAGCTTACCAACCCATAAAGGTGATGGGGACAGGCTTAACCGGCGCGCGCGTGTTCACCCTGGCACGCGTGGGTCAACGGTCAAGCTTTGACTATTGACCACACCTAGCAGCTTGACCCCCGCACGTGGGTTTGGGAGCAGCGCGCGCGTGTACCACCTACTCACTCGTTGGTCAATGGTCAAGCTTTGACAATTGACCAACACCTGTCAAGTTGACCTACGCGCGCAGGCTCTCAACCAATGCGTGCCAGTAGGGTTTTTGGCTTTTGAAGTGGCTTCAGCTAGATTAGGTTCAAGGGTTTTGCAAACACTCAAAGCTCAAACACTCGACATTCCCTGGGTGTTCTTGATCCGTTTCGTCATTGGGGAATCAAAAACCGAAAGTAAACTAATCTGGAAGCCCAGATTGGGGTGTCTACGGACAAACTTGGGTTTATGGAAAGAATGCTTAAATAGAAAAGACAGTGAGCGTTCTTTGGCTATATCACAAGACCATTTCCGACCATTCCATGTTTCCTCTGCAATAAAGATGGCTCCACTGAAGCCTGCTATGGTCTTTTGGTTTTCCATGGATTAAGAACCAGTCTATGTCTATGGTCTGGCAGTTGACAATTAGCAACGCTATAGAATTACATAATCATCATCTTAATTTGGAAGACCAATCAAATTTTTTTTTTTTGTGGTCAGTTAGAGACTTTGTTTTGGATCTTCAGATTCTTACACTTCTTTTTACTGCTTTGAGGAAACGTCCTGATCACATTTCATATTTTTTGGCTGGAAAGACAAACTAAGTTATCTGAATAAACTGAGCTTGGGACCTTGGGTCGGTTTGTTCACCTTCTAATCTGCAGTTGATCAGGCAATATGTTTTCAGTTCGTACTCCTACAAATAATTACTGGTTGAAGGATTCAGGCAAGTGCTTGTTGGACTCTTCATGATTTACTCTATTTATAGATAATAGATTGCAAATTTGATGTTCTGTTTCCATTTGTTCCTTTATTCAGCAGATGTTGAAGTCCCAGTTGCTTGTATCATATTGGTGTTCTTGTTTGCACTCCAATATTATGGGACCCATCGATTAGGATTCTTTTTTGCTCCTATGTGATAGCATGGCTGGTATGCATCAGCCCTATCGGTGTATACAATATCATGTACTGGAATCCCCATGTTTACAAAGCACTCTCTCCTTACTACATGTACAAGTTTTTGAAGAAGACTCAAAGGGGAGGTTGGATGTCATTGGGTGGCATTTTGTTGTGTATAACAGATAAAAGAGCAAAGTGAAACTGTGTCCTCTTGCCCTTTGCCCAATAGACAAAGTGTTCTTATTTTTTTGTGTTTGATTTTAATTCTGGTTCAGATTCAATGTTTGCTGATCTTGGACACTTTTCACAGTTGTCTATCAATGTAAATAAACTTGGTTGTGTTTCCTGTCAAGTACTGCAGTTGGTGTGCCTCTTTTGTGGGATGAAATTGTGGATCAAACATAAAGTAGACGCCCAATAGATTTTCAGTCAGTGATTTTTGTGTTTTCCAAATACAGTCCTTAAACGTTCGGATAAAAGTATGCTTATTTTTTCTAGGTATAGCATGTAGTTTCTGTTTTCAGTCAACGCAATCCTTTATAAGATTTAAACAGCTCTTTTAGCCAGATGAAAAAACTTAATTAGGTGCTGCATGTTCTGATTTATATAACTCGAGTTTTTTCTTTTGCAGGGATGTTTCCTCTCATCACGCAACACACAGGCCCCAGTTATAAATGTAGTTACTAGAAGGTTGGTGTAACTTATGTCTTTTTTAACACTATAGTTGGTAGAGGCTTGTTTGTTTTGGTTGCTTATCCAGTTGTTGAGGGAATCATATTTTCTAATTCAGCAAGCGTCACGGTTTAGTTGCATGTGGTTGACAAGACGGCCCTGTGGAATGCTTTAACATGAGCGTGAGATCTTCAATTGGAGAAATAAATGTTGTTGCTCCTGCTGGTGAGCTTGGCCAGGTAGCCAATTTGCTTCTTGGTACATTATTGCAATGGTATTTAGTAGTTCTAGTTAGTCGGGAAAACTTCGCCACTTGAATCCATTTGCCTAAACTTCAGATGCCTGATAGCTAAACTTGATGGGGTTGCAGTTGCTTACATTGTAAATGCTATCATTATGGATCACCTACTGGATCCTTATGGCATGTCCTTCGAGCTGAAGTTCTATTGATGGCCTATTTTTTGATATCAGTGCTCTTTTATTTTAAACTCCTCTGGTAGTTCTTTTTCATATTCCTTTCCTATGTAATTTTTGAAAGGAACAAATAAAAGGAACATGGAGTAAATTCTCTGCATCATCTTTCACCATGTTATAGAAAAAGAACCTTTAGGTTTCAATTGGTGATAAAAAATGCTCTAACAATGCCTACGGATTTGCAGGAGGTCACTGCAGTAGAGTTTTATGGGGAAGGAGGCTACCTCATGGCTGTTGGAAGTAGTTCGGGAAAGGTATGGTTAAAACATCATTGGAGATTGTTTCATATTCCTTGTGTTATACTATATCAGCCCTAGATTTTTAAACTCATTAATCATGAAAAAACTTATTAATCTTCACTGAACAACAAATCCTGTCTATAAACATCCACCTGTAGTGGTTTTCGTAATTATTATGGATAAATGTTGATTGTCCTTTTGTTGAGTTATTCCTCCACTAAACATTTCTACGAATAAACTCTTGAGTTTATGCTTGCTATTTTAAATGTAGGGCGAGTGAAGGATGACATGTGAGCTACATCTACAGGCTGGCTATTTTGTCTTTGTATCCAATGATAGTTATGTTTTTCTTTGTTTCTAATGTGTAGCTCCTTGTATTTGTCAACCTTCTTTAGTAGGTATGGCAGCCCAATTTCAAATATTAAGTGGCATCCAACTCTTAAGTCCGAGCGAGCGAAGTTAATTACTATGAATAATGAATAATAAAATTGTCAGGACCTGGAACCTAGAGACAGTAAGCAATACTCCCATTTTCTTTTGAATGTGAGTAGAATTTAATATGTTGGTTTTTGTTTAAGATTACAGACCTTTGATTTATTTGTGCTTCGTTCTAGTTTTTTCATGTTATTATATCATATAAGATTGTCTCAAGCTTTTGTGGTTCAAGTTATGACTGGGCACGTATGACTATTGAATTCATATTCATTCATCGTGTTCATTTCATTTGTTGTGACTTTAGGGTTTATATTATAGTTTCTTTATACGATGTTTTTTTCTGCCATTTTCTTGTTTACCTCATGAAAATATGACATAACATAGTGACTTTGAACAAGCTATTAGACTGTCTTAAAACTTATAAGATGAAGCGTGCTTAATTGTTAGAACATGTAAGAATGGCTAGACGGTGTGCTTGATTTATTGGCTTATCAATACACGTACTGGTGTTAGAGGAATGGACATGGTACTATATGTTTAGTGTGTCATTATGTTATAACTTATCACCGTTTTGGTCCAAATTGTGGACTGATGATATGATGAGATTTTTGCATTTCTAATTGGTTTTTATCCTTTCGAGTTTTACAGACAAAAATAGGTAATTAATGGATTTTTGTAGGTAATGGTGGATGCAGTCTAGGAAGTCGGAGGAGACATCAGCTCACATTCTCCATCATTTTAGGTGGTTGGCAGGTTTTGGAGTTTCCTTCTTTCCATTTGTTGGTGCAGTGGGTTATGCCAAAACCCAAGAGTGATCCTCTAGCTTTTTGAAGTTGAGTGCAGTGATTTAAAAATCGCGCCCAGGCAAGGCGAGAGGCGACACTCCAGCGCCTCACAGGTTCGAGGCAAGGCAACCATGGAAGAGGTGACCACCTAGTCGCGGCTAGTTGCAAGGCGACTAAAAACGCACGCCTAGGCGTCGTCCAGGTCAAAAACAGAATATAAGGGCAAAAATAAGACTTACAATTATACAATACACACGAAGCCTCCTAGGCATCGTCGATCAAACCCCCCCCCCCCCCCCCTCTCTCCTCTGCGAACCAAGCCCTCTGTCTCTCCTCTGCGATCGAAGCCCTCTCTCTCTCTCTCTCCTCTATGATCGATCGTGAAGGTAAGCTCTCTCTCTCTCTCTCTGAGATCGATTCCCGCCTTGTTGGCTTCCCAGTCACCCTGTGTGTACTAGTTAGTTATTTTTGTCCTTTCTCCTTAGTACTTGCTTATTCCATTTGACGAGAATCACAATCATCCAGAAATATCTAGCATTGCCACGGTTGATTATCATGTGTTAAAGACCCTAGCCACAAATATGTTATAATCTCCTTGTGTGTTTGTACAAACTCTTTTCATTTATTTTCTGAAATCATTGCGTCAGAGTAACATCTTTGAAGATTTTGTTCTAGAAAGTTGATGTGGTTTCATTTGTTCGATCTTATGCTTTTGTGTTTCAAACATAGATCTGCAATTGGCCTGGCTTGAATAAGAAGCACATGAACGATGACTTTGATCGGTGAGTGGTGAACTTTAGTAGAATCCAGAATTGCCCAGAAGACCACAACTGATTTTGTTGATATGTTTACAATTATGTTGGTTTGGTTTAAAGTTTGTGATTATTTTTTGTAAGTAGTTGGTGCCATTGCATTCACTCAAATCCCAATATGCTGAGTTGAGTTTTGTTCACCCTCCACTTACGAGGGTGAACATTACCCTCCTTCTTATTGGTTGAAATGATGTGGATCCTACCACAAAGTGATGTCATGTTTACCAAAAAATGTATTGCATGGTAAGCATGACATCACTTTGTGGTGGGATCCATCTCATTCCAACCAATAAGAAAGAAGGTAATGTAAAAGAGGGTGAACAAAATTGCACTCATGATATGCCCCTTCACTCCAAAAAAAATGTTAGCAAAAAAACCTGCACTTTTGCTGAAGTTTCACTTTCCATCTTCTATTTGGATGCTGTCCAAATTACACTTCACTCCAAAGTGCAATTTATCCGCTAGTGTTTTGGACGGAATCTTAACGGGCAGAGTGGAACTTTACATAACAAAGTGCATGGTTTTGCCTGCACTTTCTGGAGTTGAGGGGGCAAAGGGAATTCGGTCAAAGTGCGAGAGTGCAAAGTGAAATATAATACTCTTTCCTAACGCCTCGCAAAACAATTATTATTATTTTTTTATTGCTTTGAAGATGTTCTACTGCTTCTAAAAGATTGCCAAAACCCAAAAGTAGTTTTTAAAAAAATTTAGCTGAGAGCTTTTTGCTTTTGGTATTATCTTTTTCCTCTTCATTTTGCATGCACGTAATTCCATTTCATTTCCATCTTTACGTAGTTGCAATTTCAATACCGAATTACTCTCCAATTCTTCACACTCCTCTCATCTCTTTTGTCTTTAGGACGCATAGCAAAGGCTTCACGAGCTCGAGCTCAAGAGGTGGGGAAAAGGAAAAGGGGACAACTCGTAAAAGGCGAGGGAAGAAATTTAGGATCAGTAATTTCATCTCCTCCGCAGGCGTACGAGAAATTTCTCTGTTTGTGCATCGGTAGTAGTGATGTTATGAAATTTCGTTTGCACCAAGAAAATAGTGATGTTATGAAGTACCCAAGGAAATGGTATATGCTCCACCTGTCAAATGACATGGATAAGTGTAAGGAAGAGGAGGAGAAGAACGGAGAACAAGTTGTTTGAATCCCAACTCCAGAACATCGAGGATCCTATCTTGCTTTCCATCACGACGAAAGCTCCCTCTAATCATGAAGTTGAAGGATTATTGGAAAGTTGGTTATGATACCAGTTTTGCTGTTGTGGGATCCTCAATATATCTCTTTAGAGGGGGTTGTAGCAAGTCGTGGTTCTCGCAAGGTAACTTATTTTGATGTGAGTCGTCCCGAAGATGGTTGGAATAGAGGTCCTCGCACCATTTGTGAAAGAGCTGATGCAGCAATGGCGGCTCTCCATGGAAAGCTCTATATTTTCGGTGGCTGCAAACCGCATCCCGATGTTTGGGCCGAGGTTTTGGATATACAAATTCAATAGATTTAGAAGCAGAGGGTAAGGGTAAGGCTACTGCTAAATGGAGCCCTCTACCCGACTGCTCAGGCCCTCTTGGATTTGGGGGTTTGTTTGCTGTTGCTCTTGATGATGGTAAATGTTGGTGATATTACAAAAGTTTACACCAAAAATAAATTTTACAATGGACAAATTAACAGGTTGAGTTGCGGAAATCTCGCTCTCTTTAAAGAGATTCAAGCCCTCTACAATAATAATTTTAATGTTTAAAGGTTCAAAATTACATTTGAAATATATTTTCATGTTAAACATATATGTTATATATTGGATATTTCAAATATTTTTTGAAAAGTATGTGTGGTGCAGTTGGTCAAATTTTGCGCGAAAACAAGGACTCGGGTTCGAAACCTAGCAGGAGCAAGAAAGAAGTTTTTTTTTCCATATGAAAACGTCTTTTGTAATGAAAAATTTCATCATTGATTTCTTATATTGGTGACGAAAATTTTGGTCACCGATGTGACCATCAGTGATGAATATTTTCGTCGTCAAAAAGCACAATAAGCAAGGAAAAAAATTTCGTCATCAATTATTCACTTTTTGGTGACGAAATATTTCATTATCAAAAGGCACTATAGGTGACGAAAAATAGATTTCATCACCAGGTAGGAATCCTCGACAACCTTTAGTTGACAAATTTTTTTTCGTCACCTATATTATTTGTGACGAAAAACATGCAATTTGTGACGATTTTTATTCGTCACCCAATGTAATTTTTCTTGTAGTGTTTTGTGCTGAGTGTGTGCCTGAATGATGTTAGTGTAAAGACAAGGGCAAAAGAGCTGCAAACGAAATTTTCAAATAGGCTTTGTGATACTCCCGAGTGCACAGGAGTAATTTTGTTTATGTTTTGCATTTTTCTGTCAAATATTCAAGGAAAATGAGGGTTTTATGAATCCAATACCTATTATTTCTAAATTTTGTTGTTAATTCAGATTTCCAACTGTTTCCAGTGACCTTTCATTTTCAGAAAACAGGATGGAAATAATGTGTTAACGTAAATATGATAAAACCACATTTTCCTTGAAAATTCTTTTTTCAGAAGACACTCTAGCATTTCCAGAGAGTCCGTTTAGTCTTTAAATTCAAGTGCAATAAAGCAAGGTTTGGAAAGCCAAGACCAGTTCTTGTTGTTCAAATTCTCTCCTAAGCAATGACTCATATTTATGTTGTTCCAATTATTACAGCATGTTTGTCTAACCAGAATTTGCAGGATGGAATAGCAGTACTCCTAAGCGCTCAGGAGTATGGTCCCGAGCACTCGGGAGTGTTCTTAGAAAGTGATCTCCATTTTTCATGCATTATTTAGCATCATTTTATTAACATACATTGTACACCAACACATGTCAACACTTTCTATTTGATATACCTGTGGATACTTGCTAAATGTTTAATGTAACAAAGTGCTTTCGAAAATTCCGCAAATGTTTAGTAGAAACCGATTTTGTGTCGGGCGAGAGGGGTGTCATAAAAACCCTTCCTCACTTGTGACATGGCTTCCGAACCCAAAACAATCTCTGGTTTCTCGGGTGGCAAACCATAAATCCGGGTGGCAACTCTCAAATTTTTTGAATCAAAACAATATTTTTTGGGCCGCCTCGATCCACCCGGGGCTGTGGTAGCCCACAGCTTGGTGTGGGGAACAAGTAATGAAAGAGAGAGATAAATGCATGCATATATATTATGAAAAAAAAATTAAGACCTAATAATATTAACGCTATTATTACTACTATTTTTTATTATAAAAAAATATGGTCGACAATCCGGGTCGTTACAACCTGCCCCCCTTAAAATTATTTCGTCCTCGAAATTAGGGTGTATCTTCTGCTAGAAACAGATGTGGGTAGTTGGCGCGCATAGTATCTGTTCGTTTTTGATTTCTCACTTCCTCGATGTCGTCAAAGGACTCAAACGAGTTAACATAGTTTTGCCTTGGATGTACTTCTCACTATAATCCTGAGTTTCTGGTGGTTGTTCTTCGAAAGTGGTATCTTCGTTAAGTTCGATGTTTTCATAGGCTGAAAGGTCATCGATTTGGTCCTTTTGTCGGTGAAGCTCTTTTGCCAACTTTGCACAGCTAGAAGTCATTGGCAAATAATTTTGATGTTTTTTGTTATCTTTCAAACTAATTTTGGTCCTAATAGACTTGCTTTTCCTAACTTAGTCCAACAAACCGGCGATCGATAGGGTCACCAATACAAAGCTTCGTATGGTGCCATTTTCATGCTAGATTGATAGTTTGTTGTTGTAGGCAAACTCGACTAAAGGCAGATGTCGTTCCCAGCTTCTTTTAAAGTCCAAGACACCGGCACGGAGCATGTCTTTTAAGATCTGGATCATCTTTTCGAATTGTTCGTCTTTTTGTGGATGGAAGGCAGTGCTGAGACGAATATCGGTTCTCAATGCTTCTGCAGGCTATCCTAAAAAGGTCAACGTGAATCGTGAATCACGATCACATACAATGGATACGGGTATTGTTGTGCTTCGCCCACGTTGGATAATTTTTCTATGGTTCGGAAGATGTATTCACGTGATTTGGCAGTGAGCAAGGAATTGTTATTGGCATGAAAATCTACCAAGGGTGGTGTTTGATTTGGGAGTGGTTTCCTTATAGATTGGAATCTTGGTGAAGCTTGGAGACCAAGTCCAAGTCTAATTAGGAAAAGAGAATCAGAGAAATACCAAATTGGTTAGCCATGCAATATATTGGTTTCCTTCCATACGGCTGTTATAGTTTGCATGTATATATACCTTGGTTTGGTACTAGATATATGCAATGTGTGTGAGAGATACACAATTGATGAAAGCAAGAGAGAAAAAAATATATTGTGAGAGTGAGGGAGAGATTAAAAATATTAGTGAGCGTGGGCTTGGGGATTAATATTTTTCTATCTCATTGTACTCGATCAATATAGTGGAATTTCTCTTTTGTTTGTGGAGTAGGTATTGAGACCGAACCACGGAAATCTTGTGTTCTTTATTTTTTTTTTCTTGTGCTTGTTTAATTTTGTGGCGTGCTTCCATTGCGGCGAGGGACTAAAAATCCCAACAATTGGTATCAGAGCCAGGTTAGAGCACAAAATTAGCACACGCAAGAGATGGCTGGGAAAGGCACAGGTTTTGCGATTGAGCTTTTCAACGGGCACAATGATTTTACTCTTTGGCAACAAAGGGTGAAAAATATTTTGACAAGAGAGGGTTTGGTGAAAGCTCTCAAGAAAAAATCGGAGA
The DNA here is from genome assembly GCF_030253575.1 of Rhododendron vialii. NCBI lineage: Eukaryota > Viridiplantae > Streptophyta > Magnoliopsida > Ericales > Ericaceae > Rhododendron > Rhododendron vialii. Next base: position 27,360,139 of record NC_080561.1, read on the forward strand.
AGCCGGAAGGAGTGAAGGATGATAAATGGGAGGAGATGAGAGAGTTAGCCAATAGTACGATTCAATTGTTTCTTGGTAACAGCACTCTTCGAGAAGTCATTAATGAAACGGATCCGGCAGAACTTTGGGCAAAGTTGGAGAGTAGGTACAAGTCCAAATCATTGACAAATCGGTTGTCTTTGAAGAAGCAACTGTACGCACTTCAGATGTCAGAGGGCGTGAATTTCATAAACCATTTGGATGAGTTTAACAGGTTGGTGACTGAGTTGGAAGCCATTGGTGCGAAGATTGAGGAGGAAGATAAAGCTATCATCTTGTTGGTCTCCTTGCCTCCTTCGTATGAGCATCTCAAAACTACTCTGATATATGGCAAGGATACCATTGAGATTGATGCTGTGGTGGCTACTCTTATTTCGCATGAGTCAATGCGAAAGACGGATAGTGAAAAAGACTCCATTGGTGGAGCTTTGGTTGCATCAGAGGGTGGCAGTTTCAGAGGTAGGGAGGTTGAGAGAGGGAATGGTTCCAAGTCAAGAGGAAGTTCGCAGTCAAGGGGTGATAAGAGGAGGTGCTACTGGTGCGACAAAGAGGGGCATGTAATCAAAGACTGTCGAAAGCGTAAAGAGGACAAAGCTAAGGAAAATTCAGTGAATGCAGCAACTGAGGAGGATTCTTATGATGAAAGTGACGCGCTCACAGTCACTTCAGGTACTAGAAAATTAGATTGGATTTTGGACTCTGGGTGTTCTTTTCACATGTGCTCAAAGAAGACGTTTTTTGATACATATGAAGCTTGTGGCGGAAATACTGTGAGGATGGCTAACAACACAACCAATAAAGTTGTGGGTGTTGGGACAGTGAGGTTTCGCATGGTTGATGGACACAAGGTGACATTAACTGGGGTTAGACACGTGCCAGGTCTCAAAACAAATTTGATTTCATTGGGAACGCTTGTTTCAAGAGGTTGCAAGTTCCAGTCAAGTGGTAGAGTCCTTGAGATTCTCGAGGGAGAAAAGATGGTATTGCATGGGAAGCTGATGGGTACCCTATACAGGCTTGAAGGGGATGTTTTGATTAGGGGAGCAAAAATCAAACATCGAGCAAGTAGTATAGGATGTGATAATGCGCATGTGATGCGTGGGGGTAAACAAGGTGGCAACAAGTTGCAAAGAGGCACGCTTGGGCTCGTGGGCGAGCATGTGAGCGGTGTGAAAGTCGTGCAAAATTCCGGCCGGAAAGAGGTGCAACGAGTTGGTGTTTACGTGGAAGCTCCAAGCAAAGAGACAAAATCGGTTGACGAGGTCAAAGGCGCGCCTATTAAAAAGAGGGTCTCTTTTGCTTTAAATTTGGTCAGTGGTGGTGATCTCTCCGTTGTGCACAAGAGGAAGGAGAGGTGGGGCCACGTCAATTCGCAAAGTGAGCTTTGTGGGGCGCCCCAATGAGGGGGTGCGGTGCACCTTGGTGAGGGGGTGCGTAAAATCATCCCACATGGGTGAGGGGGTGATTGTTGTGCTTCGCCCACGTTGGATAATTTTTCTATGGTTCGGAAGATGTATTCACGTGATTTGGCAGTGAGCAAGGAATTGTTATTGGCATGAAAATCTACCAAGGGTGGTGTTTGATTTGGGAGTGGTTTCCTTATAGATTGGAATCTTGGTGAAGCTTGGAGACCAAGTCCAAGTCTAATTAGGAAAAGAGAATCAGAGAAATACCAAATTGGTTAGCCATGCAATATATTGGTTTCCTTCCATACGGCTGTTATAGTTTGCATGTATATATACCTTGGTTTGGTACTAGATATATGCAATGTGTGTGAGAGATACACAATTGATGAAAGCAAGAGAGAAAAAAATATATTGTGAGAGTGAGGGAGAGATTAAAAATATTAGTGAGCGTGGGCTTGGGGATTAATATTTTTCTATCTCATTGTACTCGATCAATATAGTGGAATTTCTCTTTTGTTTGTGGAGTAGGTATTGAGACCGAACCACGGAAATCTTGTGTTCTTTATTTTTTTTTTCTTGTGCTTGTTTAATTTTGTGGCGTGCTTCCATTGCGGCGAGGGACTAAAAATCCCAACAGGTATACCATGTTATCGCACAATTTCTCGAATGTAGAGTCCGTTGAGAGTGTCCATCGAATTTGTCATCCGCATTTGTAAAAAGTGTGTGGATTTAGTTAAACAGTTGACTATCACACAAACGGCCGTGTTCGATTGTGGGGACCTAGGCAGTCTTGTCACGACATCCATGGTGATATGTTCCCATTTCCACCTGAAAATAGGTAGTGGTTGTAGGGTCCCAGAGGCTTCTGATATTCTGTTTTTACTTATTGGCAGGTGAGACATGTCGAAACGTACTTGGCCACGTCTTTCTTTATTCCACTCCACCAGTATTGTTGGCAGAGATCTTGGTACATCTTGGTGCTCTCTAGGTGAACGGCGAAATTGAAATGATGGAACTCCTTAAGTACTGCTTCTTGAAGGGTATCGATGTTTGGTACAAAAATTCTTTCCTGGAAGCGAAGGCTTTTATCAACATGGATTGCCTATCCGGCTGTTGCTTTTCCAGTTAATAGTTGATATCTTCTGCGGTTGGCTGCAGCTTGAATCCGCTGATGGCTTTCCATCATCTCCCATTCTCTGGTAGCTAAACTAGCCACTTGTCATCGGTTCTTGCGACTAAGCGCATTAGTGACCACGTTTGTCTTTCCTTGAACTGCTTTTCGTATAGATAATGCTGCCAAGACTTTAGGCGAACACTACTGCTACAAGCTCCAAATCGTGGGTTGGATAGTTCTTTTCATGCGGCCTCAATTGTCGGGATTCATATGCGACGATCTTTCCATCTTGCATGAGTACAGCTCCCAATCCATCTTTGGATGCGTCGTTTCATTCGAGAATGTTAATAAAGGGGCGCTGGTAAATCTCTTCCTAAGTTCTTGGAATGATTTCTCACATGCTTCGTTCCACTCAAACTTAACCCCCTTTTGGGTCAGTCGAGTCAATGGCTTACCCAAAATGGAGAAATCTTTAATCTTCTGTAATAGCCAGCTAATCCCAAGAAACTCCCAATTTCAAACACTATTGAGGGTCTTTTCCAGTCCATGACCGCTTCTACTTGCTGTCATCAACTGAGATTCCTTTTATTTGACACTACGTGTCTTTGGAATTTGATTTCTTTCATCCAGAATTCGCACTTGCTAGCTTTTTCATACCATGATTGTCCCGGAGTACTTGTAGGACATTTCTCAAGTGGTCTTTGTGTTCTTTCTCTCTTGGCAAGCACACAAGAATGTCATCAATGAACGCTACCACAAACTTGTCCAAGTGCGGCGTGAAAATCTTGTTTATCACACATGAAAACGGCATGGGCATTAGTTAATCCAAAAGGCATGACTACAAACTCATAGTGTCTGTAACGTGTACAGAACGCCATCTTGGTAGGTCACAATCTCTGATTCGCAATTGGTGGTATCCAGATCTTAGATCAATCTTCGAGAAACATGTCGACCCTCTCAATTGGCTGAACACGTCTTCTATTCTCGAAAGAGGGTATCGATTCTTGATTGTGACTCTGTTGAGTTGGTGGTAGTCGATACAAAGTCGAAGCGTTCCTTTTTGTCTTTTGAACGAATAAGGTAGGAGCTCCCCATGGTGAAGTACTGGGTTAGATAATACATTTTTATGAAAGTTTATGCAGTTGTGTTTTCAACTCTCGTAGTTCTGTCGAAGCAATCCGATACGAAGCCATGGAAATGGGGGCCGTATCGGGCTGTAGCTCGGTGGTGAAATCCATTTCTCTTGGTGGCGGTAATCCTGGCAATTTCTTAGGAAACACATCCTTGTATTCGCGGACAATGTGAAGAAGGTCCAATTCCAAACGATCTGTTTCCTTCAACTTGAGGCTTGCTAACCATCCAGAGAGCTTTTTATGCCAACTCATTTTGTGTGCGTTTGATCCAGAAGGGTCTTACCTACCCCCCATTAAATGAGAAAGACCTCACTTACAGAAAATGGCTTTTTGCTTCTCTTATCACTTTTGATAATAGCACGATGGGCTAATAGTCAACCTTTGACGTCAAAGTCAATTCTTTTTGTGACCTAAAAATCACAAGCCAAACGTAGGCCTAAGACTCCTTCTACTATAATCTATCTATCTTTAGGGACGAGGGGCATACGGAACTTGAGGTTGGAGTGTAGGTGTGGTCGTGGCAATAATCGCTCATATGAGTTGCACAACCAAGTTGATACTTCGTATTGCATTGAGGCTTAAGTTGGCCTTGATCTCAGAATTCACGCAAGCATTGTCGTTGACGTAAGCAACCTTGTCGTTGGCATTAGGCTACGTGTTTTGTCCTTACTGGTAGGGTCAACAAAATGACTGTAGAAAGTGTTGTCGTGACCTTTTATACCAATCTTGTAACGACTACTCCACGAAGTTAGGTTTAGGGTCTTGAGGGTTTCTAAATATTTGGTTCTTAAAAAAATGCATGCAACAATATTCTCACATTGATCCTACCCTATTTTCGATCATTATCTACCTAGAGAAAGGAAATTCTTCTTCGATAGGTACTCTATTTACTGAGTAGCCTCCTTTGACAGTACCCTTTCTTTCATTGTTGAGATTTGTCTCTTTGTCTTCTTTGTACTGGGATTCTTCGTTTTGTTTGATTGGCCAATCAATTATAAAAGGAGCGGCTCCTCTATGGCTTCCTTTTGATCGGAGTCAATGTTGATTTCATAACTCCTCGGAGTTTGAGTTGCCGTAGGTAAATAAATATTTATATCATATACTTAGGTAGGATATCTCGTGGTTTAGAGAAGTAATAGATACAGTAAACGTTTAACTACTCAGATTTATGCTCTCAGAATGTAGTCTACCCAATCTACCCAAGGTCGAGTATTGAACCTATGCTCTGATACCATTTGTAACGCCCTGATTTTTTTAAAATAAATTTCGGAGGTATTTAATAATAAAATTTTATTGAAATAACTCCAGAGCGACTCTAGTCTTGATACATATCCCAAGCATACTCGATCTCTGCCCCTGGTATTCCTCTTGTGTCCAACTGCTCCTCCATTGAATTTTGCACCCTCTGGCAAATTGATTGCCGAAGCAATCGATTTACCAGGATATAGACGTATCCTTGAGTGATAAATCACATAGTAGAATAATCCAACCCAACTACCCCTCTTACTTTATAGCTAGCAAGCAAACAAGATAATATTGATGCGGAAGAATTAAACAAAAATTTCACACATAACCGATTTATTACTATTCATTAGCTTGACGTGTGATCTAAGATCTCAACCGTGAGATCCTTCCTCCCCAACCGCTAGTCAAGCCCTGTCCCATGAGATCACTTCATTTTGTTGTCGCAGATACGCCTAAGTTATATACCGAGAGTGCATCCTAATAACTACAAACAAAGGGAAAGCTTATCATGCCATGACATAACTAGGGTTCACCAATCTTAATCATCACTTCACAATCATCACTGGACTCTCGCCAGTTTCAAATCATCACTGGACTACCCGTTAGTCAAATTCAAATCGTCACTGGACCACCCGCCAGTTTATCAATTCACATCTCACAATCCGCCTGCAGGCAATCTCTAATATCATAAAACTTTTCAATTTATCCATTACCTAGCACCGTCTAGGTGAATTCTATTTGCATACCACCCCATGTCTCTAGGGCCCAATCTAGCATATAAATCAAGAGTCGGAGTAATATACAAATAATCACAATGATAATTGAAATAAATAACAAGCGAGGCAATCACATAACTTTTATGAACGGGCTGTTGCCCTTAATCTTGTATGGCCAATAAGTTAATAATAACACAAAAAACTTCATCTAATAAATTTTTTATATAAAATAAAAAGTCTAGGCTTGTATTAGTTATTTTATGAAATTTGATTGATTAATAACTAAATAATACAATACATAGGTAAAAATATTAGAATAATAACATGACCTTAATAGAAGTCATACGGTCCTATGCAACATGATCGGGTATCAAAAATCAGGTTTGGAGGGTCACGAGGTTATTTTAAATAAAGATATTACCGAAAGTAAAATAATTAGGTAATAAATAAAATATGTTGAGGTTAACAAGATTTTATCTAGGGAATGTGAAGAGTAAAAAAAATTATTCAGGCGTCAATAACATGGTTCGTGAGGTCGCAAAGTTGTTTCAATTGAAAATTTTGTAAAATAAATAATAAATAGATAATTAAATTAAAAAAATTAAAATTAACAAGATATCATCTTTGAGGTGCGAGGAGTCTAGGAAAAATAGTTCGGGTGTCAAAAATATAGTTTGGAAGGTCACAAAGTGGTTTCGAAATATTTTTAAGCAAACCGTACGGACCTTGCAGCTAGAGTTGTTGCCGCAAGGTTGGACCAAGTTAATATTGCGGTACAGCAGTTCACCGCGAACTTGGACTGGTTCTTGCGGCCTGCAGGGTACGGATTGGGTTTTGAATTTTTTTTTTGTTTTTTCTCAGTCTTGATGCATGGGGCGATATGGGGCCATGGGTTAGGCCTAAAAACACTTAAATATACTTAGAGAAGAGTTGGATAGGATTATAATACCTTGGGTTGGTCGAATTGAATCAAAAATCGAAACTTTGAATTTGGAGAAGATGACTTCAGGATTGGCTATGGGGGAACCTTGGGACCAAATTGAAGGTTGTTTGGTAATGCTTTGGGGTGTAGGACTTGATTGAAAATGTTGAATTGGATTTCGGTTGGGTATAGGTAAAAAAACCCACTTTTTCTTTCTCTAGAACTTCATTAACGGAGCTCCAAGCTTTCTGTTTTTCTTTTTTCCTTTTTCTACGAAATTTTCAGTGGTGATAGAGGTTTCGTGGTGTGGGTTCGTGATTTTCGGAGATGAGGGAGGTGGGTTTATATAGGGGAGTGTGGGAGGAGAAAGAGTGGGGTGCAAGCTTGTAAGTGAAAAGATCGTATTTAATGTGGGAGAATGTACATGGCTTTTGGGAGGGGATAGGGCTGGCGAGGGGGGATGAATCAAGTGGCTTGGTGTGGGGAACAAATAATGAAAGAGAGAGAGATAAATGCATGCATATATATTATGAAAAAAAAAAATTAAGACCTAATAATATTAACGCTATTATTACAACTATTTTTTATTATAAAAAAATAGGGTCGAAAATCCGGATTGTTACACATATCATATGTATGCTATGTGTCGGACGGTGAGATGGTGATGTTGTGAATCTCGTGAATATGTACTACAAGTCTTTAATATACTGAGATGTGAATTTGTGATACATATATAATATATTATAGTATATACGCACATCCTCTGACCCATTTTCATAGGAATTTTTAATTTGGATGTTTATGTACATTGAATGTAGGGCTTTTGCTTCTAGTTTTCAAGCTTTTTAATTAGGGCTTTTTGCTCCAGTTTTCAAGCTTTCCAATTAGGGCTTTTTTTGATATATGTGCGATTTTAATTAGGGTTTTTTTATACTTATTTTAGGAATTTTCAATTAGGGCTTTTTTATACTGGTTTTAGGGATTTTCGGATACCTTTGTTGATAAGTATGTTCTATTTATCTTTGTAATAGTATATACTAAGGAGAAATACTTCAAACGAAAATCACCCATGGAGGTTTCTCATTCTGTTAAAGAATCAAATAGCTCCCAACTATCAAAACAAAGTCAAGTGGGAATTAACGAGACAGACCTCCCTGCAAACTCTAGAGGTGTGGAAATTAATGTGACATGCTTGCCTTCAAATCCTAGTCGTGTGGAAATCAACTTGGCTGATTTTCCTTCAGATCCTGGTTTAAGACCTGGCATTATGGATTACAACCCTAATGACCGAGATCAAATACGCAAAGCATATTTGCAAAAAGGTCCTTGTCAGCCTCGCGACCACAATTTTCGGCAAACTCAATTCGGAAAAAAACAAAGAAAATTCGTTTGGTCTTGGTTCACTAAATTTCCAACATGGTTGGAGTATAGTATAGCAAAAAAGGCAGCATATTGCTTATGTTGTTATCTTTTCAAGTCGGATATTGGTCATCAATCGGGTGGTGAATCTTTTGTTGGTGAGGGCTTCTCAAATTGGAAGAAGTGTGATAGAACTCGAACTCATACTCATGTGAGAGGACCCAATAGTGCTCGTAATCAAGCTTGGGGCAAATGTGAAGACTTGTTGAATCAAAGGCAACATATTCAAACAGTTTTGGACAACCAATCAAACAAAGTTCGAACCATGTACCGGATCCGCTTGAATGCCACGGTTAATTGTATACAGTTTCTACTAAAACAAGGACTTCCATTTCGTGGTAATGATGAGTATGCAGATTCAAGTAACCAAGGAAATTTCCTTGAACTTATAAAGTTTCTCTCCGACCACAATGAAGAAGTGAGAGGTGTTACATTCGACAATGCTCTGCAAAATCTTAAATTGGTAGCTCCCACTATCCAAAAGGAAATTGTAAATGTTGCGGCATGTGAAACTATCAAAGTGATTGTGAGAGAACTTGATGATGCACAATTTTGTGTTAATTGATGAAGCTCGTGATGTATCAGTCAAAGAGCAAATGGTGATTGTGATACGATACGTGGACAAAAAAGGGAATGTCATTGAGCTTTTTTTGGGTGTTGAACATGTTGCCAATACCAATGCTTTGTCACTCAAGGATGCTATGGAAAATTTGTTTTGTAAACTTGGGTTGAGCACATCCAGATTGAGGGGACAAGGGTACAATGGAGCTAGCAATATGCAAGGTGAGTTTAATGGTCTTAAAGCTCTAATACTATAGGAAAATCCATGTGCATATTATGTTCATTGCTTTGCACATCAATTGCAATTGGCTCTTGTGAGCTTGGCAAAAAAACATGAGCGAATTGGCATTCTTTTTTATTTTATTAATAGAGTGGTGACTGTTGTTGGTGTGCCATGTAAACATTGTGGTGTTCTTTGGGAGAAACAACTAGAAAGAGTTGTTCAAGCACTTAGCATTGGAGAGCTTTCAAGTGGGCAAGGCTTATACCAAGAAACCAATCTCCAACGTCCGTCCTGGTGATACACGTTGGGGATCTCATTATAGAACTTTAGTTAGATTGATGGGTATGTTTGATTCAGTGATTAATGTTCTTGAAAATATTTCGGAGGAAGGTTCCAACATGGACCAAAAAGCAGAGTCGAATGTATTGTTGGACAATTTGCAATCTTTTGAGTTTGTACTCAATCTTCATTTGATGAGAGTGGTTTTGGCTATTACGTCGGAGTTATCACTAGCTCTAAAAATAAAAATAAAAAAAAGATGAAGAAATTGTAAATGCTATGACTTTGGTTCAAATGTCCAAGATAAGGCTGCAAATGATGAGGGACAGTGGGTGGGATTCTTTGCTTGAGGATGTTGTATCTTTTTGTGTGAAAAAAGAAAATTAATATCCCCAATATGGATGACAAGTTTGTACCTCAAGGGCGAGGAAGACGTAATGCTCCAGAAATAACAAACTTGCATCATTGTCGATATGAGATAGTATACACAGTTATTGACTTGCAACTTCAAGAATTGAATGATCGTTTTACCGAGGCTAACAGTGAGTTCCTACTTTGTGTGCCATGTTTGGATTCACGCAACTACTTTTCTAGTTTTGACAAGAAAAAGTTGCTTCGTCTTACCGAATTTTATCCGAAAAAATTTTCTCCGGTTGAACTTATGGTACTTTATGATCAACTAGATACATACATTTTTGATATGCGCAGTAGTGATGAGTTCTCAAGGTTGAATGGACTCACTAATCTTTCTGAAAAAATGGTGGAGACAGGAAGAGAGAAACTGTATCCTTTAGTTTACTTGCTCTTGACTTTGGCATTAATTTTACCGGTTGCAACCGCTTCAGTCGAACGAGTATTTTCAGCCATGAACATTGTGAAGAATTGGTTGCGGAACAAGATGAGTGGTCAATGATTGAATGATAGCTTGGTGGTCTACATAGAGAGAGATGTTTTTGATGAAATTCCTAATGAAACAATCATGCAACACTTTCAAGATATGAAAACTCGGCGGGGACAACTGTGAGAATGCAAATGGAAAAATGGAACTACTTACGGATGAATATGTTAGTTTTTGTGCTTATATATGTATAGGAACTTTTGGAAGCATTGTGCTTTTATGTTTAGGAACTTTTGAAAGTATTGTGCTTATGTCTACGAACTTTTGGATGCGTGCAAATATTATAGAACATGTTGTGAAGTCTGGTTTAATATTATTGTGCTTGACGATAAATTTTTGTTTATAATAGTAGAAATTGGTGCCCCCACTATTGGGATTTCCTGAATCCGTCCTTGGGATTGGGCCCTTCGTGCCGATATGTTCACAATCAGTGCCCATTGTTGGAAAATATTATAGGATATAATATTTTATTTTAAGTGTGAATGAAAATTGATTTATTTTGGAGTTGCATCTTTCCATTGGCACTTGTTCGCTGTGGACGAACGCGTCCTTCACGAACAGATATGCCTCTTTCCTTGGTGACTTTTCGTAGAGTTATGAGTTGGCCTATAAATATTATTTCCCTCCATTTTTAGAGGTTGATTTTTTCTTCATTCAAGTACATTCATATGAGAGAGTTACAAATACAAGATGGTTCGCTAGGCACTCAAATTGAAGTGCTGCTTTGGGGGGATTCCGATCAAGTAGTGCTGGGAGACAATCGTCCAATGCAAACCGTGAGCACCATAGCGGGGGTGAAATCTGTCTTAAGTACAGAGTGTCACACACAAACACTCGCCTTGATCACCAATTTGTTTCCATCAATTTTCAGGTTTTTTTAGTTCCGATTTTATTGAACTCATATTATTAGTTTTATCACAAATAGTAAGCATATTTTTTCAACACCCAATAGATCGGTGTGCCTAGTTTTTTTTGTTCCAGAACCCACATACTCCACTGAACCAAGTCTTTTGGTTTGGTTATGGCTAACAGCTCACTCTATCCCTTTTTGGTTGTAATTAGGGATTTTTGGAATTTCTAATTTTGGGAATAGACAATTTAAGATGGGAATGAATATATGGTGAGATATAATTGCAAATGAAAAATTGCGAATCTTGAAATTCCATGGTTGAATTGCACGAGGATTGGAATTAGGAATGTATCACAGTCCTTTCTTGGTACGGAGAATCGTTTAGAATTTCTAATATTTTCTGTGAAAAACACATTACACATGATAATAGTTTTCTTAAAATTAATTCAAAAATATTTGCTTGAAAAATGACCATAACATTTGCGTACAAACTCTAAACTAAAAATGTTATAAATAATTCTCAAAGTCATATACATTTTTATTCAATTTCAATGAATTTATACGCAAACGTAATGAATTCAGTATTGTTGTTGCCCATCTTTAGGCAAAATAACACGAATTCAAAGCAATCATTCAAGCGGTACGTATCGATTTCATACATCCAAATAAAAGTGTTCATCGATTGTAGCATTTCCCATTTCCCTAAGGAAGAAAAATACTGCCCGACCTCACTTTCGTTGCTGTCATTATAAGTTCACCGCTCAATATACAAAATGACACACTATGCTTTATCTGGTTCTTTTATCTTCTAAGCAGCAGTCTAGTTTTTGGTTAGTGTTGTTTCACAGATACCATAAATCGACAAGTTAACTATAGGACTTGAGAGTGAGCCTAAGTAAAGGGGGGTGTGGTGTAACCTTTAAAGCCTAATTTGATCTGCAGAGAGCCGATCCCCTTCCTTTTCTATTAGCTAATATAAAATAAGGCGGCCGCTATTCGCAACCCACTATTTAATCACAATAAGACCAAAATACCCTAATACATAATGACTTAACTGCCCTTACAAATTTCTACACACAATCCACACTTATAACCCTTGCCAAAATATCTCCCCACAACCCAATACTCCTACACACACAACCCATCATCTTCTTCTTTCTTCCCCCCCTTCTTCCCTAACCGAGTAAATAGTTTTTTTTTTTTGAAAATGTAACCGAGTAAATAGTGGATCGCGAATGACGGCCGCCTAGAACAAATATTCGTGCTCCCAACAAATGTTGAACACCTCAAGGTTGCAAGTCGTCTCCTTCGTCACTTGAGCGCCTAAAACAAATATTCGTGCTCCCAACAAATGCTGAACACCTCAAGCTTGCAAGTCGTCTCCTTTGTCACTTGAGCTATAATCATTTCATTATTCAGTTCTCCGACTTTAACAAAATAAAGTTGGTCTCTGCGTGGAGTTCTTTCTCTCCCTTTTTGGGACTCTGATTGTAGTCCAATGTACTTCCATGTCGGTGATACCACAAATAACAATTACGCATTCATGATGAACTTGAAGCAGCTGGTGAGGAGACTAAGTGGTTACCATATAACTGAATAATCGGAAAAATTAGTAAACTGAAACAATCGCAATTTCAAAATATTCAGAATAATGTCAAATTTTACTTTCTTAACTAACAAAACAATGGATAAAAATAAACTAAATCCGGGTTGCCCTTTTGCGCGCTAGGTACCGAGGATGCAGCCACATTCTGGACAATTTAGCCGAGGGACAGTAGAGATGAAGCTTATACTTGTTTCTTTGTTTCTTCTTCACAGAAGAAATACTTGATTTCTCTGAACAAATAGCTTCTGAAGTGGCGGTGGTGGTGGTGCTGCTGCTGGGTCTTCTTTCTGGCCTGTTTTCTGCAATGGTGCTCTTCCTTATAAATAGTGCAATGAAGAAGCCTTCTTTGTCCTCTGCAGGATCGGTACGAAGCAAATGTTCCGCTGAAACACAAGAAGCAAGTCAAAATTTTAAAAAAACGAAAGATTTAGTAAAAGGGCGGCATGGTCTTACACTAGGTCACATAATTCTTCACTCCCGCTTTCAATCCTCGCTCTCGCGAGTTTTAGTAATCTCAAATGTTTTCGAAAGGTGCTTTCGCTCACTCTCATTAATTGACTAAGGTCTTAAAGTAAGGCTTCTTGTTAGTGTCAACCATGGAGCTGGTTAGAGCCATAGAAACAGACTAAAAGGCCGGGTAACCTCCCTAGACCCCACTATTGCTGAAACTCGGTCTTTGGACTCATAGAGAGGGTTATGAGAACTGCAAGAGTGAGAAACTTTTTTCCAAAGACCTACACCAATATTGACCATTTTCAGTGTCCCTTTCAAAGGACTTTCTTATGTTGTGTTTGAATCATGGATTTGTTGAGGTTATTAGGAGGGGGAGGGGGAATAATTACATTTAAGGTAATATTTTCCTTTCTATTGTAAATCCGCCACAAATCCACGATCCAAATTCCAAAACACAACCTTGAACTCCGTAGCTGATAGCTGTTCTGCCTTGAAACCGAGAATAACGTAATAATCATGATAGGCAGCTTTGTTATTTAGGAAAACAAAAGGTCAGCATCATCAAGGTAAGTTCTACTTACATCCTTCAACAACAGGGAGCCCACGGCGTGCCCACAGGGGAAATGGAGTTGCCAGTTGAAAACCCAAAGACAAAGCAAGCGGTAGAACAGATTTAATGACGTCCTCATTTTCAATCTGGTGTACAGAGCACGTGCTGTAAACAAGTCTCTCAACTGCTGGAACTGAAACAAAAATCAAACACATAAAGCACAAGGTGATTAGCATATGCAATCCAAGTACTTCAAAGCAACAAGGTTGTATCCAGAGACACTATTGCTTCAGTACTGTTTGATTAGACATGTTGAACACTATCCAAAACGGTCATAGATCTGCATGCACATCATGATAACAATCAGGCAATCACTTTGAGAAATATATGGCAATTTTAAGGAGGGAAAAAAATAAAGTTTAGTCAGGGGCATACCAAATGGAATGAAATATTATTTAATCTACTTTGACAGAAATTTTACAGAAAGTTATGGAAATAAATTTCAACAGAATGACCCGGGAAGAAAAAGGTCAAATAAAAAATGTGTACGAAATATTATAACTTACACGATAGCGCATGTGCCAGAGCCTTTTTCTGAAAAGCTTGGAGCTTTCTCAATCGATTGATGCCAGCATCATCATTTCCTATGTAAAAGTGGTTCGACAAAGGAGATCAAACAAACAAAAGTTAAATAGTGTTATTTTTCCTGTTGATTCTCTTGCTTGATAATTCATCCAAACATTTTTTATAGAGTTTAATGAACTGTAGGGATGAAAGCAATGAGTATGCCAAGGAAATAAATAGGAATATTTCCGACTCACAAGGAAGACAGTGAACCCATTCAAGAAAAGAATTACTAGACAGTGAACCCATTCAATATTTCTTAACCTGGAACTTAAAATGAAACGTGTAATCCATGAAATGAAAAAGAATTACTGGTAGTTTTTCTTTAAAAAGAGAGAATAAGGTAAGAGCAAACTTTTAACAATTATAGGAGAGGCTAAAGAAAGGCATGCATGATGAGAATGAGAACCTCAAGAAAAGATTGAGGATAAAGTGCACCTGCGCCATGTGAAGGGAGTAGATGATCCAATCTAACAGCAGAAGTCCCGGATCCAGAGCATGAAGGATCTAAGAGAATTGCACGAACCTATAAAAATTAAAAAATAAGATACTAATATAATCTGGTAAATACAATTGAAAAGAGCAATCATAGTAGTTAATCATCAATCAGAAGAATCAAATCCTCCCCATCTCCGCTTTAGGAACTCGACAAAACTCATGTCAACACACCGTAATCCGACTGCCACTAACTTATGAAGGCCACAAAAATCAATTTCTATTAAGCTCCTACCTAAAAAACATTCTAATTGATACCACACACAGAATGAAATGAATATTTCAATTTTATGTCGAGATTAAAAGAATCTTGTAAGACCCTGTTGGTGGTTTGATCCTATTTTTATGTTTCCTTGTTTTATTTCAACCTTCTGTATTTTTTTGTCTTATATCTGCACCTCTCTTTCAGAACTCAACACGCAATCCCTTAATCATAATTGCAGCACTAACAGTCGACAAGGGTTTCCAAGACCAATGATCCACTATTCCTTCAGTTTCTTGCCCCATAGTGGAGCCCACAACCATCCAACCTTGCGACATCATATTGATCACCTATATTTCATTTTAGGTCATATACTGCACTCGAACCCACCTATTATTGCCTAAGTTCACATGGTAATTTCACTCTCCCCACCAGACAACTTAAACACCCTCTTATCATGAAAAAACAGGCCACCGTTACCTTTGAATATGACGTATGTTTTGGATTCAAGTTCAGGAAGTCTTCATTTAGCACTTCCACGTCTTAAACTCCAGTTAAGTCCACTGATACCGCCATTTAATTGATAATAAGCAAGTTAAAAAGAGTAATCACCAAGAGAACAAGCTTCAAAAGATGTTTAGAACACTACATGGAAATCAGAAAAGTAGAAACAATCTCTCTTAATCTTGCTTATGATTTTGCAACTGTGAACATAAAAATAGTGAGAGAGATGGAAATGCAACCAGCATTGCATTTACTGGATTAGATAGCCACTGAAAGGATACTAGCAGCCCCAGCCAAATTGATAGTTTCCTTCAAACGTTGAACTCTTTCCTTGTGAAGTTCACAAGCTAAAATTTTACCCTTTCCGTGCGTCAGCGCAGCGAGGTGTACAGTTTTGTTCCCTGGTGCTGCACAAGCATCCAGAACCTTCACCACAACATCAGCAATCATTGGTAAGCTATACCACTAGGTCTTTGCAAAGGCAAAATAGCACGTGCAAAACTCACCTCCCATCCAGGTTCAGGCTGAAGGGCTGCAGCTGCCATGGAACTTGCCTTACCCTGGGGAAGGCAAATGGTTAAGGAGGAAGAAGGAAAATCAAGGGGAAAAAAAAAACTTCCAAGTTCCAAGGAAGATTCTGATTCCTAGTAAATAATGCGGACAATGTAGAGGGGCTTTTAAACTTCCAATATCAAAAAATAATTATGATGAATCTTACTTGCATAAAGACACTGCCATTGAGGACCAAAGGATGATTATGCAGGTCAACACCTGGAGGAAGTTCTAACAAATCAGGAACCATGTCATCCTCGTGAACCTATTCAATGCATGGAACTGTAGAATCAAAAACCAAACCAAGCAAAAGAAGAAATTCATTCAGCAAAAATAAGTATGCATTCAAAGTTTACTGAGTATGGTACAAAGATTGTCATCCCACAGAATAAGACCGGCCAATGCATGCACTAGGATAATCCTACGAGTTGACTTACTATCACCAAGTCAACTAATACAACTTGCAACACCCAGTGGCATCGGGATGGTAATAAAAACTTAATCAAATCGACAACACTTTCTACAACAGGTTCTTTTCACTCATTTACCAGTACCAACAATACATGGTGTAACATATTGTAGAAAAACAAAGGAGACGGAATATCAGGCTTACCTCTTTCGCAAATATCCTAAAACAAGATCGCCGTGCTAGATTACGGGCCTCCCCAGGCGATGCAAATCCATCAAAAGAGGGACTGCAAGAGTCTCTGTAGTGCTCTAGATTCTACAGGATCAAGCAGGGCCAACCCTAACTGTTTCGAGGCCCAAGGCTAACTGACAAAATGGGCCCTTTCCATTCAAATTGCATAAAAGTAGAGATACTACCTCCTTCCCATATTGATTGGTATATAGGGGCACTCAACTTTTTAAGGGAACATGTCACGACAAAGTTTATAGGATATCCAACATTGCCCCTTATTCTCTACCTCTAAAGTTACTTTTAAAGCCTATTCTTGAACAACCCAACGATCAATGTCTCAAATAAAACTCATTCGTAATAATTTTAGTTTTTCAGCATTTTTTTATAAAGCTCGAGTGCCAATATTCTGTCATCCGCTTTGGTGAAGCCATCAATCAAGATACCGTAGGCGTACAAATTAGGTGCACATCCTTTACATTGTGGCATGTATAGCAAGCCTATGTCTGGACTTCCCTCTTGACACACTACACTTATGAGTGTGTTGAAAAAACTGTTACATGGATCAACCACTCCATCCATCTTGATGAGAACTTGACATGCGTACGCAACTCTGTCCAGTTTGCACAAGTAATTTGTTGCGATGCAAATGGTTGCATTGTCAAACGAGGACGGGTTTCTACGAAGTATCATCTCCTTACCAAATTGCAGATGTGTGTTTGCTAAAGTTCATGGTCGAGCGCTTCATACACAAGAAGCACATTCTCTATCGATTCCGCATTGGCAAAAGCGCGGATGAGAAGAAATGCAGAACGTATGTTGGAAGAAACTGCCGGCTTCGATTCACAAACTAGATTTGCATCCCCAAATTGGATCAAAGCTGGGAGTTTCTTCCAACAAACGTTCTGCCTTTCCTCTCATCCGTGCTTTTGCCAATGCCGGATCGATAGAGAATATGATTGTAGTGTACGAAGCGCCCAACCACAAACTTCGGCAAACACACATCTGCAATTTGGTATTGATTGCATTGTTCAATGCTCTAGAACATGTCGATGATGTTCAATACTCTAGAACATGTCGATGAGGCTCTGAAATTGTTTGAGGAGATGATACTTAGTAGAAACTCGTCCCCACCTGACGATGCAAATGGCCCCACCTGACAATGCAACCATTTGCATCGTTACGAATTACTTGTGCAAACTGGATAGAGTTGCAAAGGCATGTCAGGTTTTCATCAAAACGGATGGGGCGGTTGATCCATGTAACAGTTGTTTCAACACACTCGTAAGGGAAGTGTTTCAAGAGGGAAGTCCAGATATAGGCCATGACAAAATGTAAATCTTGATTGATGGCTTCACGAAGGCGGGTGACACAAAGAAGGCACTCGAGCTTTATAAGAAAATGCTGAAAAACTAAATTATTCCGGATGAGTTTATATTTGAGACATTGATCATTGAGTACTTCAAGAATAGGAAAGTCAACATGGCTTTAAAAGTATCTTTAGAGGTAGAGAATAAGGGGCAATGTTGGATATCTCATTAAACTTTGTTGGCAGACATACAATTATTGCATGTCCCCTTAAGTTGGGTGCCCCTATATACCAATCAATATGAGAATGAGGGAGTATCCTTTCTTCTATGCACTTTGAATGGAAAGGGCTCATTCTGCCAGTTAGCCTAGCGCCTCGAAATATTCACGGTTGGCCTTGCTTGTTCCTTTATATCTTAGAATCTAGAGCACTAAAGAGATTCTTGCAGTCCCTTTTAGATAGATTTGCATTGCTTGGGGAGGCCCGTAATCAAGCACGTCGATCTTGTTGTAGGCAATGTTTTCAAAGGCATTTTCTGGGCTCGCCTTGGGGTGTTGGGGCAGTGAGGCAATGCCAAAATGCCTTAAGGCATGAAAATTTGGGCGGTGAACCACAAAGGCAGTAGCCTAATTTCCTTAACCGCACCAAGGCATACACCTCAATCGCCTTTTCCTAATAATTTTGATAATTTTCTAATTCAAACCCCCTCTCCCCTGTTGCCTTGTTGAAATCGATCATCATCTACAGTCGTGCTCTATTTTCCTTTACTAAGTGACAAACTGATGTACTCTGTTAATAGCTAATAAAGTGATAAGTTAATAAGATAAAAAAAAATAAACTAATAAAGTAATGTTATATGGTTTCTCAATTAGTTATTAGTTATTAACCGATAAGGTAATAATAAGCCATTAACTGATAATCTACTTTATGCTATCTTTTTTTATTAATCTATCTTTTATGAATTGTAAATTTTTTGTAATTTTAAGTTATTTTATTAACTTAATTATTTAAAAAATAGAAAATCAAAAGGCTTACGCCTCAATGCCTCGGGGCATACACCTTGCCCCATGGAGGGTCAAGCGCCTTGCCTTGCGTTTTCGCCTCTGAAAACTTTGGTTGTAGGATATTTGCGAAAGAGGTAAGCCGGATATTCCATCTTGTTCGTTGTTCTACAATATATAAGCATATGTATGTATGTTTGTATTTACATAACCATCCATTTGTGGGATACAACAAGTATGTATGCTTTTTCTACAGTATGAACATATCCATCCATTTTTCTACGGTATCTATGCTTTTTCAACACACTCATGAAAGCGAGTGACACAAAGAAGGCACTCAAGCTTTAAAAGAAAATGGTGAAAAATGAAATTATTCCGGATCAGTTTATATTTGAGACATTGATCATTGGGTTGTGCGAGAATGGAAAAGTCAACATGACCTTACAGGGGTTAGTTTGTGAAAATTTACACATTTTTCCGACTTTTAAAAGAGAGCAAACAATTTGGGACTACCAAATTAGAATACCAAGCAAACAAAATGGTATGGAAAGACTCATTCTGTATGTCCGCCAAAATTAAGCTTCCAAGAAAACATTCAAAAGAAACATTAAAATTACGATATTTTAAAAAAAAGTTGAACAAAATGTATTTGTATTGCTAGCTGAAATATTTGTCCAAGTACTACTTTTGGTCAACAATGGGCATCGTTCGTGCATGGGTGTAGTGGTAAAGTTGCCTCCACTTGTCCTCAAGGTGTTGGATTCAAAACTCAACAGGCCTATGAACTTTCAAGAAATGTTTTTCAACAATTAAAGTGTAAAAAGCGAAGCGTTAACGCAAGGATTTGAACTAGAAGCTTTCATGTGTATATCAAACCCCTCACCACTTATCCATCATTGAAGGCTCGTCAAAAGATGAAAGCCTAGACCACTGAATGGAGCCCCTATTTTTGCGACTAAAATCGGCGGCCAAGTGGGACTATGCCTAGGTAGGGCTTGGGCACAGGATAGTGGCCTAAGGAGAGATACAGACCAAGAGGGGGCACATGAGGTGGTGGACGACGGGTCGTTTTTTCCAACACCTGTTCCTTAATGCCTTTTATACCTACCTATTTGCGAAGAATTCGTACCTTTATTTATAAAACTTTGTGGTTACAAACAAGGTCTTTACTAACCATGTGATGCATAAGACCATTCAATGAAATGAGTAAGTTTTAAGTCCAATAAAACCCACTGGGTTCACATTTCGATACACATAACGTGTCCCACTCACCTATTTGGGTAGGGCAACAATATAAGTTTCCTCTTAATCTTGTCCCATCATCTCATCATGCGAAAGAGAGAGTGTGCGATCTAACAAGACGCGCAAGAGTGTAATAGTATGTCCCTAGCCCGTTTAACTTTATTATACATCACTCATAATTTCTCGTCCATACCCAAGACTATCTGACTACACCAATCTTCAGGCAATAACAAATCATTTCTCATTGAGTATGGATTTTGTGCATCCGAGATCATTCTAAATCCCCTCCAACGATAGTCTCTTACTACCAATCAAGATAGAGAGATCCCTAAGAATCCTAACTCTGAGAACTTCATTTGTCTCATCCATGTCCTTCATCTCAAAATTAGATGACGACCACCCTTTGGTGGCCACGATCATATCCATAACATTTCCTGCTATCACTAGATCGTCAACATAAAAGATAAAAAACAGGAAACCGTCCATTCGAAAAATCTCCAAATGGGACAACAGCTAGAATAAGGTAAATAGAGGCAAATCTCACCAACAAAGAGAATGTTTCTGGATATTATTACCCTCTTTTGGAGTATAACCTTTCCCATGAGATGAGCCTTACACTTGTCAATCCATTGCTTAATTTTCAAGAACTGCATGTTTCCAATGGTCCGAGCAGAATATCAACCAACTCTCACTTACTAATAAGAAGGTTCATCAAGCTCATCAATGTCTAAATCACCTAGGCCTCTACGTAACCTAGATCCTTTAAGAGTCTAAATCCAGTGGAACACTCCCACTGCTTGCATTCATGTTGGTATAAGTGATATTCAAATGGGAAAATAATGTGCATGCATGTGGGTTTCATGCACTTACACTTACATCTCATTAAGTTCTCTTATTGCAAATGGTTCAGTAACTTAAATAATAGGTTTGGATATGTTATCTTCACCAAAAGGAGAGTGAAGAAAGGAAATAAGAGACTGTGCTCTATATAAGGGCAGGTTCACCATATTGCGCCTTTAGATTTTAGAGTGCGGCACACTAAGGAGACTCTGTTGTATCTCTTTTGACAACTTGGCAGCATGCACACGGGAGGCTCAAGATCAAGCAAGGCAATCCACTTTGGCCTATTTCCGAAAGAGGTATACCGATAATCCCTCTCATTATTTCTGAAAGAGGACAGAGAAGGATAACATATATGTGCACCACAGAAGCCATGTGCCCAACGCAACAAGCCTAATTTCGTATAATTGATCACAGGTTATGTTTGTATCATCAAAACCCCATTTCCCTAAACAATAATACATCATCCAAGACAAAAGTTAGCATTAGTGATGGGCTCAATCCTTTTAAAAATCATGCCACTGGGAAAACATAATTAAACATAATGCCTACCGAGCAAACAGAACAATGAGATCATACAGTGGGCGGAAAGTACCTTGTTTTGCTTCCCCAATTCCTGCAAGGCTGACTTCAAATCCAATTTCAGAGTATTTACACGAACATAGCGAGGTTTTGAAATATCTACAATAGAAATAAGACCACCTGGATTTCAGATAATATTTGCAACTAACAAAACATCTCCATTCAATCACAAGTCCGATACTTGTATAACAAATATTCAGAAGTCCAATCAGAGTATTTACACGAACATAGCGAGGTTTCGAAATATCTACAATAGTGATTATGCTACCCTGATTTCAGATTACCTTCGCAAAACAACAAAGCATCTCAATTTAACTACTACGCATGAGATTTGTTTAGTGAATTCTATGAAAGGAGCTTCAAATTGTTGCAATATCTCCAGGGTGAGATGGTATTTTGGTTCAATTGTGACCCCACAATGATGTCATGGACTCATGGATTTCAATGAGACTCTCGAAAGTCTCCGAGAATTCTATCCAATAAAGGAAAAGATTTTCTTTGGGGCTGTTTTTTGACGTACGGGACATTCAGGAAAAGACGGAGTAAGTTGGTTAATGCATAGTGGAGGTTGGGTTCATTAACCATTCAAACTAAGTTGGCATCTAAATTATTGTGGCTGAAGATAAGAAATGGGCATGCCAAAATACTATTGAATAGTGTACTTTTCTGGCAGATTCCATTGGGATTTTGTCTTATCAACAAAAATAGAAAATGATACAGAATATACATAGTTTAGCATCAAACTGACTACATCCATGAGAAAAAGAGAATTCCACCATATTGAGCCACTTACAGAAGACAAAGAATGCCCAACCTCGAGGACTTGGTCACTCGTATTTTTATCTCTACCCATCGGTACTCTCTCTTGCTCCCTATGTGCTTCATAGAGAACTAATTTTTTCAATGCACACAATGTATCTGTCAGCTCATAAATTAGGCAAAAGGACATTGTGAGATAAAATGGATATGAAATCCAAAGAAATCTATCGGAAAAAGTACTCATAGGAAATAGTTCATTAGTGTCAAAAAAACCCCAAAAGAAAATCTTATCCTTTTAGATAGCATGCAGGAGAACATACTAATGTCTCCTCTGAATCCATGACATCACTATAGTGTCATGAGATTCATCACTAAACCAAAATACCATCCCACCCACGTGGGTGATATCCCAATAGGGCGCCCCAAAGATCACTAGGAATTTCACGTTGGTCATTGTCTCCTTCCTTTAATGCACATATGGAGAGATCGCCGCCACTAATCAAATCAGGAGCCAAAGAGACTCTTTTCTTCCAAGCGTATTCCTAGCCTTGTCTACTAACTTACCCTCTTTCTCTCAAGCTTCCATTTGAACACGTCATTTGGACCACTCATCCGTGCTTTTGTATGCCTAACCTGCCCTGCTGAATGCCTACCATGCATACCAATGATCCCAGTGAGTGTCTCCTTTTGCAGCTTCTGGTCACCATGTTTACTTATGGACATTACAAATGTATACAAAGCACTGGTACTCCTTGACTAGTGATTGATGCTTGACTGTAGCTCCCCTAGTCACAACATCCCCTACAAGTCTGTCCAGAATACCAACCAACATCACAATGTCCCCTCAAGAACCTCAGAACTGCAGTTCTACATGAGAATCTGCAACCTATTGAATACAATATTATCATCTCTAGAGATATTAAAAAATTTCTCCGACTTGGCACTTGTTCAATCCCGATCAATGTCAACACCATTCCACTGACTATACGCAAACATATTGGCCTATGCCAAGAACATTATTCATTGTGTTTTAAGCCACTGTGACAGTATTTTCAATTGATGTCTCATATGTAGCAAACGATTTCCAGTATGCACCTATGTGATATGAATAGTCATAATTCATCGTTTTGTCTACACCTGAAGAGAGAGGGCACGAGCTCTTCCTCTGTTGGTTTTGCTTTGGCCTTGAGCATTGACCAATCCCAAGTTAGACAACCAACCGGGTAACATAGTACCTCTTCCTTATGTTACCCCTTAAAGGCGGACGTTCTGCTTCAGACATGACCATGATCTGTTGCAACAATGATCCCCTCATCTGAGACATTGTAGCTCTCTTTTTTCCTGGCATAGACTCATGGGATATGAATAGTAGCAAACTACCTCGTCAAAGCCAAGGATACTTTCCCCTACATCAGTCTAGTATTGAGATAATAAATACGATGAAGGTAAGGAGACCAACAAGATGATTGTCGTATCTCCCTTGACTTTCACAGTTCAGTCAAGAACCTAATGAACTCTTCAAGATGCCATACGAAGTTTGCTTTCTTTATCTGAAGTGCAAATAACTGCTTCTTCAAGAACAACTATTTTATCATAACTTAGACTTTTACTTGCTTTCCAAATTTGCTCCACACACACCCAGTAAATTAAGCGCACAGACAAAAACTTACATGCATAATTTAGATGGTTCAGCACCAAATTACTGACTCTAGGGGCAACAGAGAATTTCACAATACTAAGCAAGTTCCAGTAATAAATAATACTGATTTTTCCATGCACAAAATGCTCCCGGTGTGCCTCATAAAGCACTGATTGTTCCATGCACAAAATGCACCCTGTGTGCTTCATAAAGCACTGATTTTTACATCCACAAAATGCTCTTTTCCGCCCATATATAGTGGCAAACAACATTCTGAGATCAGAAGGATAGGACGAATTCCAAAAGAAATTTGCCACAAAGAGTACTCCTACCCTATAGTATTTCAACAAGTCTATGTCTTATCTACAGCCAAATTAACTTAAAAGTCAACTTAGATTGAATGACTATCAAACCCACCTTCCATCTCACGAAAAACAACATGCACCTTTTCAAATAAGAACAGCCCCAAAGAAATCTTTTCCTTTATTAAACAATATTCTAGGAGACTTTTTGAATGTCTCATGACTCATCCAAATCCATGACTCCATGCCATCATTACAGTGACATAATTAAACCAAAATCCCATCCCACCACGTGGGTGATTATATCCCAACATGAAATCTTTAAGCACCGGGAGGTAAAATCCCATCCCACCACGTGGGTGATAATATCCCAACATATGAAATCTTTAAGCACTGGGAGGTAAAACTACTCCAGGAGAAGTAGTTTAAACCTTGAACCAAATTATAAGTCAGAATGAAGCTAATTTAACACAAGACATCATGTTCCTTCTTTCTTTTCTTTGTTCGATTTTTTTTTATTGAAACATATGATTCCTTCGTAGATTATAAGATTGCTTCATTGGATGGTTCTTGAATAATATCTAGTAAGTCCAATGCAATTGCTTAAATAACTAATGCATACAAGGATCCAAGTGGCAGACCCCCACTTATTGAGACAAAGGCACGTTTAGTTGAGTTGATTCAAAGTGTGTAACATTTCAGGTGTTCAAAACTAAATTAAGCTTCTCATTCTATTAGCTGGAGAAATGTCTTATGCATTCGTAATTCACTTTATGCCTCCCTTGCGAGAAAAATTACCTCATATATCTACCATTTTTTGTAACAATTACCATCCCTAATGATAATATTAGAAACAACAACAACAAACGATAACAACAATAATAATAATAATAATAATACAGAGCCCACCATGAAGGTGTACTATGCATACAAACCCGGAAATTTTTGACAAGCCGTCAAATCTTTAATGTCTTTCATGCCCTTCCTCACTAAAAGCTGAGCTAGAGCTGACTGCAGAGCATCTTTCCGTAGCAAGAGAAACTTCTCCGCATCCCCAACTAATGAAGCTGCCTACAGAAAAAGTTTCATGTCAAAAGATGGCAAAAATGTCAATATAAATGAGATTAGCAATTATGAACTTCCATTTCCCCTTTGTAGTTCACAATTTGAAAAAACCCATTTCATAATCGCCGAAGTAAAACTTGATTAAGTTCAGTGCAAGCTATCATAAACTTCCATTTCCCATTTGATTAAACTTGCTACCTTTAACTGATCGCTCAACCCAAAGCATATTATTTCAAAATACTGATCAAAAGACAATTGGAATTTTCCAACCAAAGGTTTATCGAGCCAATCGTTTTCTTTCCCCGGATAAAGAAGCAAATAAAGGAACATCTGACAGGTCAAAGCTGTCTTTGACAGAAAATAACCACCTGGCCAAAAAGAATATCATACGTGACTGTGTATATCAATTCCCCTTGCCTCTGCAACAATTAAAATAGAATGGCATTAGTAAATGGAAAGTTCATGGTAAGCGAAGTAAAGCATACATAACTGACATGTTCCCTATAATACATTCAGTAACATCATTCAATGCCAAGTAATCTGAGCCTGTAAAGCTCAAAATAGTACAAAATAAAAACTACTACTGTTTCTTCCCTCCAACGAATTCAAGTAAACTTGGAATAAAGTCTCGACTCTATTGAGGACCTTTAAATGTCAGACTGGTATTAGTATTAATATTGTTTTGGTGAATCCTGACTAGCAGGAAATGGTAGTTGTACACCGCATTAAGGAGCTCTCTCGTATGGTCATCAAATTGTAGGTCAGACATTTCTTATCTTGCTGGTCTGTTGCATGAGTTGCAGATACTTCTAGTTTTGCGATGGTGGAAGCCAGTTGGAGCCTGACAGCAGTCAATGAGGAAGTGGATCACTGCAGCAAAAAGGGTTGTCACATTTATTGACTAGGGCTCCACTTCTACTCTTGGTAAGTTTATTAATGGGGCTTGCATGGGATTCGTAATGTTAAGATACTCTGCTTTCCTATACTCAAGGTGTCCTTATCCAACCACATACTTTTTATAAGATAGCAAGTTCCCCTATGGAGTATAAAAGAAGGCAAGCCGAGATGGATGTTATTAACGTGCAAGCCAAATTAAAGTTTGTCCAGAGAATATTAACAGGATTTGCGATAAAAAGGGAAGATAGAGTAAAATAAGAAGCAAGTAGAGGAGGACAGGAGGTAGGTCTCATGAGGAGGCAAGGCAACCAAAATGAAATCGGAAGGACAGAAAGAAGAAAAATAAAGAAAGGGTCTAACTGAAGAACTATAAAATCCCCATACTACTAAACAATAACTGGATTTTATTGGAGTTTATTTACCTTCCACTTGCTATTCAGTACATTAGCAGAGCCCAAAACCTCCTTGATTATTGAAAGATCTGAAAACATAAAACAGAAGACAAACATTAAACAACTGATAGTCAAAGCTACATGAGTTTGAACTCGAGCCCCTATATGGCTAAGCAGCCTAAGCTATTTGAGTGTCCCCTAAGGGACGAACAAAGGTTGTCGTCAATCTCCTATTTCGTAAATTCTTTTTCAGGTAAGAAAAAAAAAGAGCCTTGCATACAGGCCGGGCATTTTCATAGTCACTCCTATACCCCTGGTTTGCCTCGTCAGTTATCAGGAGCAACTGGAACCTCCATCTCAAAACACTAATTCATAAACTAACTACTAACTAAACAGAACAAAAATAACGGCACCCCATTCTGAAAACTTGAGCACATCATCATGAAACATTAATTAGATAAAGAAACCGGTGGATGTATGATGTTATATAGCATTTAACACATAAAAAAGTTTACGAAAACAGATGAACCAAGCCATGCCCCAAAACCTTGTCTGCCTGTAGTTGATGTCTCGGCTTAAAATTCTTGATAAGCTTCAATTATTCACTTTAACTTCACTCCGGGTTGATTTCAAACTATTTGGATTAGTTTTGAGATACTAACAAAAGGCAGGTCACAGTGGTTTACAACGGCCACAACTTTTTCCCAGAAACCATAAGAGGAACCCAACGTTTGTAAATACACAAAAGTTGCAAGGCTTGATTGAATAACCCTGATTTTTAATTGGGATTGGGCTTCACTGGAGAAGCTATTGTTTGGATTTGGATTTGCTAATAGGTTCAGGGTCATCTTCTCGGTTCTCACTAGTGGGACATGTGTTGAGTAGGTATACTAGGTGTAAGGCCAGGTTGGTGGTCCATTCTAGGAGGATTGGCTAAAATGTCCAATGAGGATGGGTGGTTCTCAAATACATCAAAATTGTATTAGTTCGCCTACATTTTTCATAAAAATGTAACACCCGCCCATACAAGATTTTTCAAAAAAAATCAATAGCCATGTCCTCTTGTAGGGTTGCATCTATATAAAAAATTAACGCTAGGTTTGGTACTTACTCTCTGAAACATATATGATGCACAAGTGCATCTATAACTATGTATCATATTATTACAATTGCAAATATAGATTCAAAAATTATTTACTACAATAATCTTTTTGATACTACTTTTACCCACCCAACTTTGAAATCATGCGTCCATCCTTGTAAGGATTTGAAGTAATTCTGTTAAGTGCACTGCATAAACATCCTGGTTCCACCCCTGGTTGAATGGCCTTAGGAACACCATGAGACCACCTCAAACACTCACACAAGCTACAAAAATACATATAAGTGTGTTGTACAATTTCCAACACACATTAAACCACACAATCTATCCCCCAAAACTGACCATTTTACTGTGTTGTATCTCGTGATAACCCATTTCCAGAGGCGACCCTACAGGTACGGCTGTGGGGTCATGTGGCCCCATGGGAAAATTTAGATTTCTAGTATTTATGCTATTAAATTGCATTGGTAAGAAATGAACCCATTAAAAATGACATTGACAACACCTTAGTGTGCAAAACAATGGATAATTTAATGAAAGTAAATAATTTTCACACTCCCCTTTAATATAATTGCACTCGATTTTTTTGTTCTATTACATGTGGATATTTATAATGTCGCCCTTTCATACGAAAAAAATAAATTCACACACGGAAGGACATTTTCATGGGTGATTTTGTAGCTTCACATGTAAGAGTATATATACGAAATTTTTTCAACCCCCATGAGTCAAAATTCCTAGAGCTAGAGGTGTTAAACGAGTTGTGCCGGCCCGGCCCATTTAGCTTTGTGCCAACCGTGCTTCATGCCGTACCATACCGTGCTTGTGCAAGCCCATCTCCAACTGAGTTCTGTTGGGAAAAAACACTGTGTAACAACTTAGTATTTATCGTGTCGTGCGCCGTGCCCTTCCGTACCCATCTAGAACCGTGCCGTGTCCGTGCCCGGCCCGCCTAAAACCAAATTTAAACGTGTGTGCCTGGCCCGTTTGACAACTCTACCAAGAGCCACCACTGCCCATTTCACTTATGCATTCTGAGAAGGAAAACAGTAGACATCAAGCACCAACAAAAAAACAGTACAAGCGGGAGTGAAAAAGAACTTACACTTGAGCGTTTCGCAAACCAAAGCGAAAGTGCCTCTCTTGTTTCTGACCGAGGGGCTATACACGAGCGACTTGATCGAACCCACTGCTCTGCGCTTGGCATCTCCTTGGAGAACGGTCCGCAATACCTTCGCCGCCTCTCTCCGGGCAAAGTATGCAGACCGGTCGGCGCTGCTCGGACGCCGGTTTTCCGGCTTCTCCGCCGCCGCCCTAGTTGCAGCTGGGAGTTTCTTGAAACGCGACATTTCTACACTCTCTGGGTTCCCCTAGTATAGCAACAGAACGAACGAAGAGAGAGAGAGAGAAACCCAGATCGGGGTTTATTGATGGACTCGGTGCAAACGATACCGAGCTTTACAGGGTTTTAACTTGGCTGATTTACTAAACGGGCCCAAACCTCTATCACCGTCTCATCTTGTTCGTAGGCTAGTCAAGTTCTTAATGAGCTAAGTGAGGTTAATTTACTTAACGAATCTTCTTAAACGATAAAGTTTTTGAGTATTGAGATCAAACTCAAGCTCAATCTCAGCTCGATTTTTATAGCAGCCGAATCATGAGCTATTCAGGAATAGCTCGTTCGTTTGCAGCTCGAAATGAAGGTGAATGAACTGGGTTTAATTTTTGGGCTGGTCCAATCGGGAGAAACCCAGTTCGAATCCCCGTCAGTCCGAAGTTCACACTCATCGGGTCAGGCAGTGTTCGGGTCAAGCTTGCGCATGAAACCCGCTCAACAAGTAAACAGAGCGATCATATATTTTTTTTATCCACGAGCGATTATTCGATCCAACAGCAGGAAATATGAATTAAAAAAGTACATAAAATTGAAAAAAGTTGAAAAAACTTCAGATAAAAAGATACAAGAAACAAAATATAACTTCTTTAGTGAACTTTTTTTTACTTTTTGTACTATTGTCTTACTTTTTATACTTTTCTTGTCGAGACGAATAATTTATCTAGACAATTAGGCGTAAATCTAGTGAAAACTCAAAAAAGAAGAATATAGTACCAAAACAATATTTTACGAAGAAGATATATGTTTTTTGCGTATGATTTTAGAATTATTCGTACATTGAAGCAGGTAATACTTGAAGGAGTATAATGTGTAACGCCCCGCTATGTTTCAGAAATTTCGGAAGCATTAATCCAAAATACATGGTATTTCAAACACTTTTAGACCTCATTCTCGCGAAGTACAAATTTTGCACCTCTAAAATAATTAACAAGCCGCCAACTAAATAATCCTCTAGATACTCAAAAAATGTTAACTCTTCCAAGACTCTCCAAATAATCCTTATATGCTCTGATTCAACTTCTATTAATCCGGTTCTACACCTGAAAATGAAATTTTCCAGGAAGTATATGATAACAGAATAACAAAGCTCATATTCAAGTGGAATGAATAAACGATAATCGGCCACCAAGTTGAAGCAACAACCACAAGGGACCTCATACCATGTCATTCTCAGTACATGACCAGTGACCCTCCCCAATACCTTCCTCACCAAGTCTGTCTCAACTCATTCAGGATATTGGACAAGCTATTGGTAAGGTCACTTGATCCCTATACTAAACAGTTCTATAGCACTCAGCCAACAATATCATAATCAATACCAATTATTTCGCGTTTCAACAATATTCCACGGGATTGATCAAATATCACAAGATAATCAAAAGGAGTACAAAAATGAGAGTTTAGAAAAGATTCCGGAAGTGAGAAGCATATCTTATACTCCCCGGATTAGCTCAAATATGCCCGGCCGTTACGTCTACGAATCAATGCCTTAAAACATTTTTTCACCTTTGGACTAAATACATCACTAGCCCACCAATATCCACCATCTAAGACATTACTATCTATTTATAAAATAAACTCTCAAGCTATTTTTTTTCCTCTTCTCTTTCTCCCTCCCTTGCCGAATTTTCTCTCTCTCCTTTCTCTCTATCTCTCTCTCTCTAAATCTCTACAATTGGTGTAGAGACCCGTAAATTTTCGTCATATAATTTTAATATTTTATAATTGGATGAATGATGGTATAATGTGGAAAATTATGATTGGGGTTTAAAGTGCGAGAATATGAAAAACTATGGGTGTTAGTGTAATTTGTGCATGTGTGTGCCGTGTATATGCCAGGGAATTTTTTTTCTTTTTCCCATTTTCATCTCAGCTCTCTCTCGACACTCTCTCTCTCTCTCGGTCTCTCCATCTCTCTCACTCTCTCACCCAAAAACTCATCTCCAAACCCAAAACCCATAATAATCAACCCCAACTCCATCTACTACTTGCGTATTCGGGCTCGTATCGCGTTGGATAAAGCTCGGTTTGGTGTATTTTCGCTTGGTTTTGGACTCCGGAAGCTAGGGCTTGCTCAACCTCTTCAATTTTTGTTTGGATACTCGAGGTAGAGAATTCTACTTCTTTTTATATGTTATTTGAGTGTTTCTATGCCTTCTTTGCACTTGTATTGATTGTTTTTGGGATTGGATTAAAATTTGTCAAGTGGTGAAAATCGTTAGAAAATTCGGATTCCTACCGGTAGGACTTTTTTTTTTCTTTACTGGTAGAACCTTGTCATCGTGATAATGTGTACTCACTGCTTTGTGTTCGTACCTGTAGGATTACTAATTTTTTCCAAACAACTACCGGTACCATTTTTTTCTACCGGTAGAATCCTTGCGGACCAAAGTCTTGTTTCTTCTGTTTCCGGTTTGTATCGGTAGGTTCCAAATTCCTACCGATAAATCACCAGTCAACATGACAGGTTCTTCGTGCAAAGAAGTTCCACTTTTTCCAAAGTCTTGAGTTAGTTCATGGATTATTTATATATATATAAAAATAAAAAAAGAATTGGCAGTCACCCTTGTTTTTATGATTGACGTGGTACGCACAGGGGTATTCAAATTGGTGGGATCATGGAATGATAAAAATGGGCTTCTTGCACGAACGGTACACTTGATTATGTCAACGACACGCGTACACTCGGGGCCTATCGACGGGTGGGTGCTTGGCAGGGGATATCGGAGTCCTAAAAATAGCCTAGCAAGAGCTAATGCTCATAGTGAACACTCAAGGTCTAACCTTCAAGGTGAGTGCTTAGCAGGGGATATTGGGATCTCATAATTAGCCAGGCAAGAGCTTCGGCTCAGACACACTGATGATTCGAGTTATTGAGAAACGAATGAAATGAAAATGATATAAGAGTATGTTGAGAAGAAGGATTGGTGATAGTTGGACACTTTGACCATGCAAGTTGTGCTTACATTTGTTATCATTTGATTTCCTTCACTTGTTCATCCGTGTTGCTTATTTGCATATAGAGTTTGCGTAGACTTTTCTACTGAGCTAGTGTAGCTCAAGCCTTATATTATTTTCAGGTGCTAACCCAGAACCATAGCTTGCATGCCCGGAGTGCTTGGAGTGTGGACATTACTTTTGAAAGCTAACCAAATGAGTTACTTATTTATCTTTGTAAATCTCTTTTGAAAGATGTTTTTGTAACCTAAGTTGTAATTCTTTGACCAAGGAACATTTGTAAAACTCTTAACTCTTTTGATCCTTGATACTAAATGTCAATTTGGGGTCGTTGAGCCAATGATGTAATATTTTGGGAACAATTGGACTTTGAAATGCAATTACGGAAATGGAAATGTTGAACTTTTTTTTGGGTATCGTTCGAATCAATGTGAGGATTCTTATTACGAAAATTATTGATATTTATGTTGAAAATCGAGGGCGTGACAACTTGGTATTAGAGCATAGGTTTAAAACACCTAGAGACCGTGGGGAGACATTTCGTCTCATGGGTTCAAAATGTCACGCCTTCTAACATAACTTGTGCATGCTTGTGTGACTAACATTCATGTGATTACTTGGAGTTGCATTTTCATTATCGTAGAGTGGTGTAGAGTTATTAACCTGTGTTGGAAAGTTAGGGGCTTTTACCTCATGGTAATAATGTTGTGGTTAACGGTCTTCCTTTTTTATATCATGTAGTAAGATGCCTCCGAAGACGCATGTCAGACGAGGTGGGGCTAGAACCCGGGGTGGTCGAGGCCGTGGTCGTGGCCATGTGGTACCTCATGAGGATGAGGTTAGTCAGCTTGGGGAGAACCCAGGTGGGAATCCAAGGGCGGGGGTCGATCAAGGTGCAGGAGTACCTAACACTCAGAATCAATTTGCTAGGGACCTCGTTGCAGCACTTACAGCTGTTAATCTTTTAAATCAAGCTCTTAGAGAGAATATTGAGGATCGAGCCATGGTGGCAATGCGAGAGTTTAGGTGTAGGAATCCACCAGTGTTCGATGGGACTAGTAGAGACCCTTTGGTAGCTGACCATTGGTTAACTCAAATTCGTAAACTTTTCAGAGCTCTCAATATCACAGAAGACAATATCAGAGTAGGTATTGTGGTTGTGCAACTAGTTGGGGAGGCTGGTGAATGATGGGAATCCGTTCTGGAAAGTACGAAGGATGTGAGGAGAGCGGCAAGGACCGCGACTCAAGTAAATGAACCGGATGTTGAGAATTTGACATGGGCCGAGTTTGAGGTGCTTTTTGGGGAGCAGTATTTTTCGGAACCTTCACGTGAAAATTTGAGGGATCAATTTGAGAAGTTAGAACAAGGAAGCATGACCGTGTCGGAGTATGCACAGAAGTTCCAATCCTTATCTCGTTTTGCGCCAGAGTTGGTGGCGACGAAGGAAAGAAAATGTAGACGCTTTGAGAAAGGGCTGCATAATACCGTGAGGAGGATGGTAACGGTGCAATGCAATACTAAATACGCCGAGGTAGTCGAGTGTGCGAGGAGTATTGAGATTCCGAAGGAAGCGCAAAGGAATAGGGGAGTTTGGGAACCGTGACGACCAATCGTGAGTGTGAGTTTGTCGTCGGGGAGCTTTGGGAGTCAAGGACGGAAAAGGTCAAGGGAACCATTTCAAACACTGAAGGGTAGTTCGTCGAACTTTAGGCCGCCACCTCTTTCTTTAGGGACTCGGGGTGCTTTGTCTAGACCTCCGACCGTATGCTATAAGTGTAATCAACCTAAACACATTTGTGCTCAGTGTCCACACATCAAGAAGGCTTGTTACGTTTGTGGTAAAGCGGATCATCTTGCTAGGAGTTGTCCTCAAGGGTCGGGAGCACGTAGTGAGTCAGGTTCCGTGAAGCAGCTGGGAACGAGGTGTAATGTGGGTCAGCCATTTAAGGGCACTCAGAGGTAGCTGTCACGCCCCGCCCCGCAAAACAACACCCATTGTGGGTTCGAGTCGGCGCGGTCATGTGGCATTCCCAATCGCCAACCGAACAATCACTTAACAACAGATATTAACTCAGAATAAACCAGCGGAAGACTTAACATTAATATTAACAAAAGAGTCGACATCAAACCCATACCATTACATACTTGGCATACTAAAGTGTAATACATCCTTGCTACAAAACGAGTCAATAATATGTACAAGACGATTCACAACCACTGACACAAACAACAACCTTTAAGCCAACCCCAAAACGCCGACCGGTAGTGGACCATTCTACAAACCCCTACTATCTGGCAATCCAAAAGAAAACCAGGAGTGTGTGAGATATAGAATATATCCAATAAAACTCAACATAAATAACTAACTGAATATCCCCAATTTATATTCACAACACATGCAGTGACATGTCTTCCACATCCCATGTACCCAAGGTATTGTGTCCCGCACACCAAGCTCCTATTCACCATAAATAGAACGGGGCGACCCACGACAAGGTGTGACTCACTCCACAAACCTTATACGGGTACAATCAACATACACCAATCATGCACATCAATAACTAAACCAACTATAGCATGATACACAACCAACATGTTAACATCTTATTAAAGATATAAGATATCAAACACACTCACCTGTGAGTCGACTGAAGTATGCCAAATTACGGTTTTGGCACCTCCCGATTACCAAGCTCGTTACCTAACCACACGCTTAATCGTATTAGTAATGAGTTCAACGAACGATCAACACAAAAATATAAAGCTAATAAGGAACTAAACAATGCGCAAAGACATCTCAGAGGCCTAGAAATAAACCAAAACACATATGAAGTTCAAACACAATAAAACTCTCAAAATGACGAGACATCCTACAACCAGCCTGTCTTTAAATGACTGTAGTATTTTATAGGATCAGAGTTGGGTCATGAAACCACCACCATTTGAAAGTAGACTTCCAGTACACCAATATCAATATAAAGTTTATCCCAAATAGATTTCGGATGACAAAGTTATGACCGTCTGAAGATGCATGATTAGAAACACAAATCTGCAGTTTCTGCAGATCAGCTAACTTCGAACCAAAAGCTGTGTTTACCTACGAAATTTCAAGGTACAAACCCTACATGTTCTGAAAGGTATAAGAGTCTAGTTTCCCAAAATCAAAAACCGGTTTGCAAATCCGATACACGTGCTAAAAGATATGCCTATTTTTCCAAGATGTGTCGATGCAGCAAATACGAAATTCAGCAGAACTGTCTGTGATCGAAAGATCACTAAAAATCGTACACTTAATATTTTTCAATGATTCTTGCGCCAAAACATCACCAACTCAACAATCTTTAAGACTCATAAGGACCCATAACCAATTAACCTATTTAACTATAATGAATTGAATGAAAAACACAGCTCTGGAAGCTGTCCAGATTTTCCAGAATTCACAAGACATCAAATCAACTAAAGCCATATCAATTCACCTCCAAAACATGAGATATAAGCCCTAGAACATGGAATTCAAGACAAAGGCATGAAATTAAGTGCATGAATACAAGAATTATCAAAACCAAACCTCAATTCAAGCAAAGAGATACAATCTCTAGGTTTTCCCCTATTCTCCTCCTCTTCCTCCTTCTTGCCGTTCTTCTCTCTCTCTCTCCCTATCTCTCTCTCTTCATGTATAAACGAAGAAAAGGAAATAGAACACATACTCCAGTTTGATAAACTCTAAGAAGAATTATTGTGTGCAAACAAGACTACATGCTATCATGCTCCAATCCACAAATCACACACAAGCCCCCACGCTTCTAATGTATGCAATTTAATCCCGAGACGTATAATTTAATTAAATACATGAATTAAAATACCAAATGATCCTCATGTTCCTCCTTAGTGCGAGAATAGATTAGAATATCATCAATAAACACGATAACAAAAGCATCCAAGAATGGTCAAAATACCCGATTCATTAAATCCATAAAAACCGCTGGAGCGTTGGTCAAACCGAACGGCATAACCAAGAACTCATAATGACCATACCTTGTACGAAAAGCCGTTGTCGATACATCACAATCCCTCACCTTAATCTGATGATAACCCGATCTCAAATCAATCTTAGAGAATACCGTAGCTCCGTGCAACTGATCAAACAAGTCATCTATCCTCGACAATGGATATTGATTCCGAACTGTCACCTTATTCAACTGCCGATAATCAATACAAATTCGCATAGTGCCTTCCTTCTTTTTAACAAATAAAACCGGTGCTCCCCAAGATGATACACTAGGTTGAATGAAACCCCGATCAAGCAACTCTTTCAACTGAACTTTTAACTTAAGCAATGCAGCCTGCGCCATACAATATGCAGTAATAGATATCAGATTAGTACCTAGCAATAACTCGATAGTGAACTCAACTTCACGATTTGGTACGATACCCAGCAACTCATCCGGAAATACATCTGCGAATTCATTCACAATCGATATCTCTTCAAGCTTAGGTTCTTTCTTTTCAGTTTCAACAACATAAGCAATAAACCCTTCACATCCCTTACTCAACAACGTTTTAGCTTTAAGTGCTGAAATAAGACATGTAGAACTTACCACAGAATCCCCACAAAATTTGACCTCATCACTATTCGGTAGATGAAATACAACTTCCTTGCAAAAAACAGTCCATAACGGCATGATACCCCGACAAGAAATCCATACCCAGGATAATATCAAAATCGGTCATGTCTAATGGTAGCAAATCCACCAACAACTTCTTTCCCCCAACAACCAACTCACACCCCGAAAAACCCACGTTTATAACAACTACATCACCCACCGGTGTAGAAATAGCTAAAGCAATATTTAACACTCTAGCAGGCTTGTCTAAATATTTAGTAAAGACATTTGACACAAAAGAGTGTGTAGACCCAGGGTCTAACAACACATGTGCATAAGTACCAGAAATAGCCAAAGTACCTATAACTACTCCCGGTGAAGACTGAGCCCCTTGCCGTGTAACTGCAAACACTCTACCCGGTGCTGTAGACCCACCAACTCCCCTTCCTCTGCCTCCTTGAACACTACCCACAGATGATGTTGCCGGTGCTTGCTTTCGAGGGCATTGCGCCGCCATGTGTCCAGCCTCACCACACGCAAAACACCTGAAATTCTTAACCCCGCTCGTACACTCCCTCAACAAGTGATTTGTGGACCCGCAATTAAAACATTGACGTGACACTATCGCTGTTGAACCACCCGCGATTTGCTTGCTAGTCCCTTGACTCGATTTCCCTCTCCACCATCCTGATGAACCACCTTGAGATTTACCAAAATTTTGATTTCTAGAGCCCTGTGATTTTTGTTGACCGCCCTTGTCACTGCCACCTCCAGACTTTCCAAAAGTTGTCCCCTCGATTTTATTCTTCTTATTAGACTGTCGACTGTCCTGATAGTCCTGAATATCATTTCCTACCTTCCTAGCCATCTCCACCAAAGCAGCGTAATCCTCCATCTCGTAAGTTATCAACCTGGGCGCTACCTTTGAAGAAAGTCCCAACCGAAACCGTTTACACTTCTTAGCTTCTGGTCAACCAAGTCTGTAGCATATTCTGATAGCTCCGTGAACCTTGCCTCATATTCTGGAACAGTCATATCACCCTTACCAGATGAGTAAAAGCCGCCTCTTGTCTAAACCAGTAACTCTGCGGACAATATTGGTCATTGAAACCTTGAACAAAGCGCTCCCACGTCACAACCCGTTGAACCACCAGTGTCACACTTGGTAATGGTGCAGTCAACTACCTTTGCAAAGCTTCCCACCAATTTTGTGTCGTACCCTTTAAATTGAATGTTGCTAATGTCACCTTCTAGGCGTCGGTCACACCCATGGCATCAAACACCCTTACCACAGACTTCAACCACTCCTTTACTTCACCAGGACTCACAGACCCCCCAAACTCTGTAATGAACAACTTCCTAAACCGCTCCAACAAGCCAGTACCCGTTCCATGCTTTGTTGCCTGTGCGGTTTGCAATTGCATTAAGACTGCTTGTTGTTCCGTATACTGAGCCATAGTCGCCAAAATTCTTTCCATATTCCCCACAACTGGTGCTTGCAAAGG
This sequence comes from Rhododendron vialii, assembly GCF_030253575.1. NCBI lineage: Eukaryota > Viridiplantae > Streptophyta > Magnoliopsida > Ericales > Ericaceae > Rhododendron > Rhododendron vialii. The sequence continues at coordinate 27,398,163 of NC_080561.1, forward strand.
AACATGTGGTTGCTCTACCTCATTTCCACTAGAAGCAACATATATCCTCAGCATGAATCGTATGCTCCGAATCCATTTCCAAATATCTGTTTAAACAACCAATAGCAAACACAATTTATATATATATATATATATATATATATATATCTCACACGTTAGTCATTAACTAACTCTAATCCATAACACAAAACTCCTTTGGTCCACTACCAAACCCCAAACGACTCTAAATTCAGAGACTAAAACGTACTAGCGCTCTGATACCAAATTGTCATGCCTCGTCCCGCAAAACGACTGTAACGCCCCCAAATTTTGGGTACGTTAAAGAAGGCATTTTCATTGAAAATCTAAATAGAGTCTGGCTCAATATTACAACATAACTCTCCCAAAGAGTACTTTATTAAACAAAAGGAGGGTAGACTAGGGTTCCTATCTACAGCTCCTCCTGCTCCTCCATCCTTGCCAGCTCCTCAGCTCCAAAAGCCTCCACGGTGATCTGTTTACCCTGATTATCTACAAAATCTGACACATTATACCAGCGTCACCACCGATATAATATGTCAGGGTCACCAAAAAGGCAACACCGTGAGCTACAAAGCTCAGCAGAGTAATCCCATACCCGTTAACCCATTACTTACAAACAAAGCTATAATACAACATCAATTTTCACATGATACATATATACGCAGTTAATCATTGACACATCCACATTCATTAACCATCTATCATTGGTGTCCAAGATTTTTGGGTTTCTCCTACGCGACTCATCGTAGACCGTGTCAACATTTTCACATACCAATTCATCTTTCAAAAATCATTTGTTTAACTCACACAATTTTGCATTGGCTCCGTACCGCGGATAACCAAGCTACACACCCAACCTCACAATGGTTCCGTTTTTCCCGGATCCCATTGGAACACACACAAAACACACTCCACACAATGGGCTACCACGTCCGGCCACATTGCGGTTTCCAAAACATTTCCTTTCAAACCAAAATTTGTTTTTAACACACCCAACCTCGGTTCCGCCACGCCGGTCTACCGAGTATCCTCACAATGGTTCCGCCGCGCCGGGTTCCCATTGGCACACAAAATCTTGCATTGGCTCCTCTCCGCGGATAACCAAGCCATACCTCACCATGGTTCCGCCGGTCCGGGTTCCCATGGGAACGCACACAACCTCACAATGGTTCCGCTATTCCGGATCTCCATTGGAACACACACAACCTCACAATGGTTCCGCTTTTCCCGGATTCCCATTGGAACACACGCAACCAACTCACATTATGCCACCAAAACCGGTCATAATGTAGTTTCAAAAATATTTCCTTCTTTGAAAAACATTTCCTTTCATTAATCACCCCTAGGTGCCATGTTTCTATTTTCTCGATTTCCGTGTCTCGTTCTCATACATAGACTCCGCGGTAGGACTTTTCACAAAAGTAAACATTCACAAAGGTAAACATAAATCATTCCAACAAGATCATCCAACTCAATATTGCTAAGCATGCTTGAAAAGATCAAAATATGATTACTTCAAATCAAGCGTTAAAATCTTCTTTTTCGAAAATCGTTCTATCTTACTTTTTTAGAAATTCAATACAACATATGTTTATTTAAGACAAAGTCATTTATCTAATATGCTCATACCTCCATTAGTGAGATAAACTTATTGACAATCATGCATTTTAAACGATAGATAACCTTATCTACTTGAACTAAACAATAGATAACCTTATCTACTTAAGGAAAACGATAAGGATATTGATACTTTGAATCAAGAACATTCTACTTTCTAACGTACGATTCTATGCTATACGTAGAGTTATTGGACGAGGGACTCTACTTATACTTAGAGAAGTGAGTAGAGAAAATCTACCTTGATCCGAAACTAGTCGGGGCCGAATAAGCTAGTTTGAAGTTTTCTACGGGCGGTGAAACTCGCAAATCTGGACCAAACTTTGGATGGCAGTAACTTGGTCAATATTTGGCCGAATATGATCGTTCTTGGGTCGAAATTGAAGCTCTCGAAGTGCTCTACAACTTTCGTGAAGGAAGTTGATCCTAGGAACTACTTTAGGTAGGAGAAAAATGGTGATAAAGGAGAAGACAGTATGCTGTCTGGAAATAGAAATCCGAGATTTTTACTGAACTTCGGATGCCAATATCTTTGTCATTTCTTCACCGATTTGGATGGTTCTTGGGTCTAACTTGAAGGTTTCGAAGTGCTCTACAACTTTCCCGAAGGGAGTTGGTTCTAAAAACTAATTTAAGCAGGAGAAAAATGGAGATTTGTGAAGGGCAGTAGGCTGTCTGGAAATGGAAATGGTTTCTAGAGAGAAGTGAGTGAAGGTGTGAGTTGAATGGAAGGCATGGGGTGCTATTTATAGCCAACACTTGAGCTCCTCCTTCCTCCTCTATGGCCGGCCCCCCCCTCTCTCCTTTCTTCCATGGATTTGCTCCATTGTCTTGTCATTTCAAGCCTTTCAATCAAGTCATAGTCTTCCATGACTTGTCACTTCCATTCTAGGCCAAATCTAGGTTGATCATGAAGGGTTTTTGACTTGTCAAGTCTATGAGGAGGTTGCTTGCAAGAAAACACAAAATCATTGTACTTTGGAAGACTAGAAATGGGTTGGAAAGTGGTTTATAGGCTTATGGGCTAAAGGTTACTTGTGTAAGTAATCAAAACACAAGCACACACTCCACCTCACTCTCTCTCTCTCTCTCTCTCTCGTACCAAGTATATATATCTACATATATATATCTAAGCAAAATCTAGGAAAGTGAGTCTAGGATTATTAGGTTTAAGACTAGAACATAGGTGTGCATGCATGGCAAAGCTAGCCTTGCTTCCCTTGGAAGCAAAATGATGGGATTCTATTTATGACTTGTCTTGTCATGCATATTGGCAAGTCAAAGGTCTATTAACCAAGGGATAAAAATTCCCCTAACAATTATGGACCAAGGGGTAAAGGAATATTGGTCATAATTAGGGTTTGAAATGACTAAACATAGGAATAAAATGATTACTCCTATGGTTTAATGGTTCAATAGGGTTCGGAGGGTTTTATAAGGTTCAAAGATGGTCAAAAAGGTTCATCTAGGGTTAGGGAGTTGTAACTAGGTGAATCGGTGATCCGGTTCTTCCAACTAATCGGTTGGGAGCTAACTCTAATTGCCACGTAGGACTCTTAGTCAAGAAGAATATTTTTAAGGACTTAAATCTAATTATGACGGATTATAAAAATTAAAAAGAATTTTTTTGTAGCAAATCCAAGTAATTAAAATAAAATTTAAATATTTAACGAAATTTTTATTTACCAAAAATCAGGGTCGTTACAACGACACCCATTGTGGGTCCGAGTCAGCGCGGCCACGTGGCATTCCCAATCGCCAACCAAACAATCACTTAACAACAGATATTAACTTAGAATAAACCAGCGGAAGACTTAACATTAATATTAACAAAATAGTCGACATCAAACCCATACCATTACATACTTGGCATACCAAAGTGTAATACATCATTGCTACAAAACGAGTCGATAATATGTACAAGACGATTCACAACCACCGACACAAACAACAACCTTTAAGCCAACCCCAAAACGCCGACCGGTAGTGGACCATTCTACAAACCCATGCTATCTGGCAATCCAAAAGAAAACCAGGAGTGTGTGAGACATAGAATATATCCAATAAAACTCAACATAAATAACTAACTGAATATCCCCAATTTATATTCACAACATATGCAGTGACACGTCTGCCACATCCCATGTACCCAAGGTATTGTGTCCCGCACACCAAGCTCCCATTCACAGTAAATAGAACGGCATGGCCCACAACAAGGTGTGACTCACTCCACAAACCTTGTACGGGTACAATCAACATACACCAATCATGCACATCAATAACTAAACCAACCATAGCATGATACACAACCAACATGTTAACATCTTATTGAAGATACAAGATATCAAACACACTCACCTGTGAGTCGATCGAAGTATGCCAAATTACGGTTTTGGCACCTCCCGATTATCCAGCTCGTTACCTAACCACACGCTTAATCGTATTAGTAATGAGTTCAACGAACGATCAACACAAAAACATAAAGCTAATAAGGAACTAAACAATGCCCAAAGAATGCAAGTATGTCCATCTCAGAGGCCTAGAAATAAACCAAAACACACATGAAGTTCAAACACAATAAAACTCTCAAAATGACAAGACATCCTACAACCAGCCTGTCTTTAAATGACTATAGTATTTTATAGGATCATAGTTGGATCATGAAAGCACCACCATTTGAAAGTAAACTTCCAGTACACCAATATCGATATAAAGTTTATCCCAAATAGATTTCGGATGACAAAGTTATGACCGTCCGAAGATGCATGATTAGAAACACAAATCTGCAGTTTCTGCAGATCAGCTAACTTCGAACCAAAAGCTGTGTTTACCTACAAAATTTCAAGGTACAAACCCTACATGTTCTGAAAGGTATAAGAGTCTAGTTTCAAAATCAAAAACCGGTTCGCAAATCCGATACACGTGCTAAAAGATATGCCTATTTTTCCAAGATGTGACGATGCAGCAAATACGAAATTCAGCAGAACTGTCTGTGATCGAAAGATCACTAAAAATCGTACACTTAATATTTTTCAATGATTCTTGCGCCAAAACATCACCAACTCAACAATCTTTAAGACTCATAAGGACCCATAACCAATTAACCTATTTAACTATAATGAATTGAATGAAAAACACAACTCTGGAAGCTGTCCAGATTTTCCAGAATTCACAAGACATCAAATCAACTAAAGCCATATCAATTCACCTCCAAAACATGAGATATAAGCCCTAGAACATGGAATTCAAGACAAAGGCATGAAATCAAGTGCATGAATACAAGAATTATCAAAACCAAACCTAGACAAAGGCATGAAATCAAGTGCATGAATACAAGAATTATCAAAACCAAACCTCAATTCAAGCAAAGAGATACAATCTCTAGGTTTTCCCCTATTCTCCTCTTCCTCCTCCTTGCCGTTCTTCTCTCTCCCTCCCTCCCTCCCTCTCTCTCTCTCTCTCTCTCTCTATGTGTATAAACGAAGAAAAGGAAATAGAACACGTACTACAGTTTGATAAACTCTAAGAAGAATTATTTTGTGCAAACAAGACTACATGCTATCATGCTCCAATCCATAAATCACACACAAGCCCCCACGCTTCTAATGTATGCAATTTAACCCCGAGACGTATAATTTAATTAAATACGTGAATTAAAATACCAAATATCCGGGACGGGTGCGACAGCAGCAGTAGCCTTACTTCCACCAGACGACATCGGTTCAGAGTTCCGGGGTTGACAAGGGAGCGAGTTCTTCCGCGCCTGCTCAGGGTTTTGGTCAGAGAGGGGTTTTTATGTAGGGTTAGGGTACCCAGGGGCGAGTTTTCAACATCACTTCTGCTGTTCCACCTACCACTTCTCAGGCTCCAGAAACTTTTGTTGTGAGGGGTACATTTCTTTTATTCAACTCATTCACTAAAGTCCTCTTTGATTCTGGAGCATCGCATTCTTTCATTGCTGCATCATTTGTGTGTACCTTGGAATTGGAAACGGAGACTATTAGTCCTCCTTTGTTTGTCAAAACACCCCTCTAGGGGGTAGAACGCCTCTTGACCGTATTTGTCGAGATTGTGAGTTGGTTATTCGTGATCGTCGCGTCGTGTTTGACTTCATTGTTTTGGGAATGTTGAGGTTTGATCTTATCTTGGGGATGGATTGGCTATCCACGTTTCATGCTACCATCGATTGCTACAAGCGTTGAGTTCGTATTTGTCCTCCCGAGGGTCCTTGTATCAAATTCTTTGGAGAGCGTTGGGAACCATTAGAACCATATTTGTGCGGGCCTCGTGAGCTAGAGTCGGTTTATTCATTATTGGCGATTTTGACGTTAGATGAGGATGCCTCCATGCGTGAGGAGTTACCCTTAATAGTTTGTGACTTCTCGGATGTGTTCCCGAAATAGTTACCTGGCTTGCCTCCCGAGAGAGAGATTGAGTTCACTATTGATCTACTTCCCGGTACCGCTCCTATCTCCATACCTCTGTATTGTTTCGCGCTCACCGAATTGAGAGAGCTAAAGACTCAATTGTAGGAATTGGAAAACTTAGGATTCATCCGTCCTAGTACGTCTCTGTGGGGAGTATCGGCTCTTTTCACGCAGAAGAATGATGATTCACTCCGTTTGTGTATCGACTATCGTAAGTTAAACCGAGTCACTATCAAGAATAAGTATCCTATGCCTAGAATTGATGATTTGTTTGATCAACTTTGGGGTGCGACTTGTTATTCTAAAATTGATTTGAGGTCCGGTTATCATCAATTGAGAGATAGGAGGGAAGAAATTCCTAAAACCGTTTTTCGAACTCGTTATGGCCATTATGAGTTCGTTGTTATGCCTTTCGGACTGACGAACGCTCTAGCTACGTTCATGGACTTAATGAATCGTATTTTCAGTGCTTATGTTGATCGTTTTGTCGTCGTCTTTGTGGATGACATCTTAATTTACTCACCTACTGAGGAAGAACATCAATCTCATCTTAGCATTGTTCTTGAACTCTTGAGAGAGCACCAATTGTACGCAAAACTTAGTAAGTGTGAGTTTTGGTTATCCGAAGTCAAATTTTTGGGTCATGTGGTTTCGAAAGGTGGAGTGTCTGTTGATCCAGGAAAGATAGAGTCGATTATGAATTGGCAGCGATCGAAGAATGTGTTCGAAATTCGTAGTTTCTTGGGTTTGGTCGGGTACTACCGCCGTTTTGTTCTTGACTTCTCTCGTTTAGTGGCACCAATGACCAGATTAACGCGTAAGGGGACCCGTTTCGTTTGGAATAACTCGTGTGAGGTAGCTTTTAAGGAGTTAAAGAAGCGATTGACTACCGCACCTATTTTGATTGTGCCCGAACGTGGAGTTGGCTACTCCGTATATTGTGATGCGTTTAAGGAAGGGTTGGGATACGTGTTGATGTAAACGGGGCGAGTAGTAGCGTATGGGTCACGACAGTTGAAAACTCACGAGCGAAATTACCCGACACACGATCTAGAACTTGCAGCCGTCGTATTTGCTTTAAAAAGTTGGCGCCATTATTTGTACGGTGAAAAATTTGAAGTCTTTTCCGATCATAAAAGCTTGAAATATCTATTTTCTCAAAAGGAACTTAACCTACGTCAACGCCGTTGGATGGAGCACTTGGAGGATTATGACTTCGAATTACAATATCACTTGGGGAAAGCGAACGTTGTAGCAGATGCATTGAGTAGGAAACCGGCACACCTTGCGAGCTTAGTGATTCATGAATGGAAAGCAATGAACGATTTGGGCTTCTATGCCATGCACTTTGAGGATATTTGGGAAGGGGTCACATTGTGTCACTTGACGGTGCAATCGACTTTGTCGACTCGAGTAATTGAGGCTCAACAACACGATGAAGAAGTGGAGGGGCTTCGTACTAAATTCCTTAGTGGAAATGCCCAAGAAGAGTGGATGATTCATGCCGGCCGAAGCTTACACTATCAAAGAAAGTTGTTCGTACCCGTTTCATGTCGGGAGGAAATTTTGCAAGAGTTCCACCATTCTCCATTAGCCATTCATCTGGGAGGAATGAAAATGTATCACGACTTACGTAGGCAATTTTGGTGCTCCGGAATGGAGAAGGACGTTGTGAGTTTCGTGTCCAAGTGTCTCACGTGCCAACAAGTGAAGGCCGAACATCAACAACCCGCGGGGGAGTTACAACCATTGCCAGTAGCAGAATGGAAGTGGGAGAATGTGACCATGGATTTCGTTATGGGCTTACCGAGGTCGCCGAGGGGGCATGATGCTATTTGGGTAGTTGTGGACCGTTTGACTAAGACAGCTCACTTCTTGCCTATTCAAGTCACCGATTCTGTGGATACGCTTAGCCGTTTGTAAATTCGGGAGATCATTCGCCTTCATAGGATTCCTGTATCCATCGTGTCCGATCGAGATCTGAGATTTACCACTCATTTTTGGGAGAGTTTGCAAGCCGCTTTAGGCACAAATCTCTTATTTAGTACCTCGTATCATCCTCAAACCGATGGGCAATCAGAGAGAACAATTCAGATTTTGGAAGACATACTTCGGGCTTGTGTGATGGATTTTCGGGGTAGTTGGGAGGACCATTTGCCGTTAGTCGAATTCACGTATAACAATAGTTATCAATCTAGTATAGAAATGGTACTGTATGAGGCTTTGTATGGGATACCATGTCGATCGCCAGTGTGTTGGACCGAATTGGGAGAGGCTACACTTGTAGGACCGGAGATGATTAAGGAGACCTCCGAGAGTATGAAAATAATACGCCAACGCCAACGCCTTAAGAAAGCTCAAGAAAGAACAACTGAACAAGTTAAGGTGATTCGCCAAAGATTTTTGACCGCGCAAAGCAGACAAAAGAATTATGCTGATCGTCGTCGTCGCCCGTTGTCATTTGAAGAGGGGGATCATGTATTCCTCAAAGTATTGCTGCGTAGAGGTTTGTCTCGTTTCGGGAAAAAGGGAAAGCTATTGCCGCGTTATATCGGGCCGTTCGACATCATTGAGAAAATTGGGGAAGTTGCGTATCATTTGGCTTTACCACCGAGGTTATCGGGCATACATGACGTGTTTCACGTATCTCTGTTAAGGAAGTATGAATCGGATCCTTTGCATGTGTTAGAGTGGTCCAAACTCGAATTAGAGGCTGATGTGTCTTATGGGGAAGAACCGGTTCGTATTCTAGATTTGCACGATCAAGTGTTGAAGGGTAAGACGATACCATTGGTGCGAGTCTTGTGGAGAGGTCAGGGTAGCGAGGAATCGACTAGGGAACGAGAAGATGAGGTTAAGGAGAAGTATCCGCATTTATTTCTGGAATAAACCAATGTGAGTACTCGAGATTGAGGTGTTTTGATCTATAACTTGTTGCATAATATTGATGGTTACACTTGTTGCATATCTATGTGGTGCATGACTTAGTGAGCATGGTTATTTAAATTTTGAGGACGAAATTTCTTTAAGGAGGGTAGAATGTAGAGATCCGTAAATTTTCGTCATATAATTTTAATATTTTATAAATGGATGAATGATGGTAATGTGGAAAATTATGATTGGGGTTTAAAGTGCGAGAATATGAAAAACCATGGGTGTTAGTGTAATTTGTGCATGTGTGTGCCGTGTATATACCAGGGAAATTTTTTTCTTTTTTCCAATTTCATCTCAGCTCTCTCTTGACACACTCTCTCTCTCGGTCTCTCTATCTCTCTCACTCTCTCATCTAAAAACTCATCTCCAAACCCAAAACCCACAATAATCAACCTCAACTCCATCTACTACTTGCGTATTCGGGCTCGTATCGCGTTGGATAAAGCTCGGTTGGGTGTATTTTCGCCTGGTTTTGGACTCCGGAAGCTAGGGCTTGCTCAACCTCTTCGATTTTTGTTTGGATACTCGAGGTAGGGAATTCTACCTCTCTTTATATGTTATTTGAGTGTTTCTATGCCGTATTGGCACTTGTATTGATTGTTTTTGGGATTGGATCAAAATCTATCAAGTGGTGAAAATCGTCAGAAAATTCGGATTCCTACTGGTAGGACTTTTTTTCCCTCTACCGGTAGAACCTTGTCATCGTGATAATGTGTACTCACTGCTTTGTGTTCGTACCGGTAGGATTTATTCTCTACCGGTAGGATTACTAATTTTTCTCAGACAACTACTGGTACCATTTTTTTTCTACCGGTATAATCCTTGTGGACCAAAGTCTTGTTTCTTCTGTTTCCGGTTTGTACCAGTAGGTTCCAAATTCCTACCGGTAGGTCACCAGTCAACATGACAAGTTCTTCGTGCAAAGAAGTTCCACTTTTTCCAAGTCTTGAGTTAGTTCATGGATTATTTATATATATAAAAAATAAGAATTGGCAGTCACCCTTGTTTTTATGATTGACGTGGTACGCACAGGGGTATTCAAATTGGTGGGATCATGGAATGATAAAAATGGGCTTCTTGCACGACATTTGTAAGAACGGTACACTTGATTATGTGAACGACAGGCGTACACTCGGGGCCCATCGACGGGTGGGTGCCTGACAGGGGATATCGGGGTCCCAAAAATAGCTCGGCAGGAGCTAATGCTCATAGTTTATACTCCCTCCGTCCCTAAATGTTTGGCACTTTCATGCTTTTTATTGTCCCATATAATTTGTCCATTTTGAAAAGTCAAAAGCAAAATATAGTAAACTTCCCATGTTACCCTTTTCTTTTTGGCACAAAATTTCAAATTCTAATTTTTAAGTACTATTCAAAGTACACTAAAAGGGTAAGATGGGACACTTGATTTTTGCACAATACAATAATATTTCTTCCTTAAAAGTGAGAACTCCCAAAAGTGCCAAACATTTAGGGACGGAGGGAGTATATAGTTGTGGTTTCTTGAGATAGTATAGTGCAATTTCTGAACACCCTTAGAAGAATTCCTGGAGCCGCCGCTACCTCTCTTGCCTCAACTCAAGTTGAATTTTGTATTTTACAAACACCAATGCATCCATCCTTTGAGTTTTCAAATGGTTCCTCCTTTTCGATTGTATAATATCAAAAAATGCTTCAATTTCTTTCGCATCCAATTGCACTACAAGTGCTACTTAGCACTCTTATTGCTAGTTTTTGGAGCTCCTTATTCTTTTCCCCATAACTCTCCCACTATAATGCTATGATACATTTTTATTTAAAATAACTTATTAGAGTTCAATTCATAATTATCATTTGAAATGAAAGTATAGATGTACAACTACTCAAGTAACTCAACTACCAAAACCTTAACAAATATAAAATTAAAAATAACTTACCAGGTTGCTTTTTATCTCCTGTCAACTTTGCCATGTCCATACCAAACATATCATTGACATTTTTGAACTTCTCTAACTGCTCGTCAATGATAATCCTTGTGTCCATATTTAGGTACGTCCTCGCGATGGCGGTGTATAAGCTCTTTCTGACTTCTCTGATGGCTTTAAGTGTTTCACTAGATTGAAATCTACAATAACGACCAAACCAACAAGCGAGAGAGAACCTTTCAATAAAAAAACAAAAATATACATGAAACAAAAGCAAAAATAAATAACGTACTTGGGATTGAGGTAGTATGCCGTCGCATGAAATGGTCTATGGAGTTGATAATCTTATATTGTATCAATGACATTCCATATTTTGTCATACCTATTCTTCTTTTTCCCTAAATTTTGTGCGATTTATTCTTTTGCCATCCATAACCTCATAAATGTACCCCATCGCTGACTTGGCATCCTCCTCCATAAGCCTCAATACTTTAACCAAAGGCAAAACACACTTCATGCAAAATTTGATCACTTTCCAAAATCTAGGATCATCTAAAACTACGCTTTGCAAAGTTTTTCCGCCACATTTTTACCATAAGAGCTTGAAACCCACTCCACCGAAGCAAACATAACTTTAATTTGAATATTTTTATCATCAACTCTTTTCAGTGTGAGCTAAGAGGTACTAAATCTAGTAATTGTCGGCCATGCCAATTCCTCTTCTTTTTTTGTTGCTAAACATGAAAAGTATCCATTGATGCCTATAGATGAACACAGTGACTTCCTTTGCTTGTACAAAGGTATCTTTAAACACTGTAAACTCTCCAATGTCACTAAGCATCAAATTGAGGCAATGAGAGGTAAAGGGTTCCAAAACAATTTAGGCCTTTTTTCCATTGGCAATTTCCCGGTACTTACACAAGCCGATGCACTATCGGTCACCACTTGGACTACATGTTATTCCCCAATTTCTTTCACCAAGTCATCAAGCAAGTCACACAAATTATCCACTTTCTTGAAAATGCCGGATGTGTCTATAGATTAGAGGAAAACGTTACCACATGGACGGACTATTGACAAGAAAATTTGTAACGCTTCTATACTTACCATCAGTCCACACACAGGAGTTTTCTTCCATTCTTTTCTATACACCTTTAATCCCTCTCTCACAAGATCCACCTCCTTTTTCAAGTATGACACCCTAGCCTCATGATAAGTAGGGGGTTTTAACCCTCTCCTATATTCACCAATTGAAGATACCAATCTCCTAAATGTAGGGCATTTAACACAATTGAAAGCTATGTCTTTCTTGTAGGAAAAATAAATATGTTTAATCATTGGTTTCTTCTTCTTTACCATTTCATTCATAGTAAGTTATTTCTCTTTCTTCTTGCCTTAGGTAACATAAGCATCAATCGTCCCCTTACTTTTGGAATTAACTCCCACATCTTCCTCCTCATACAAACATTCAAAATTCCTGGCTTTTATTTTTTTCTCCCTTTTAGATACTCAAGGAAACATTCTTTAACTTTTTTGGGAATTTGAATATACGGGGATGCCTCTTCATGAGTTTCCGCCAAGTGATATTTATGCGGATGACCCCACCCCAATTTTTTTTACCACAATAATTGCACATGATCAAATGCATTCGATTATCCTCAACCCGAGTACAATGTTGCCATGAATGGTATTCAACTTTGCCAGGTTTGCCCCCATTCTTTTTCCCCATATTCCCTAAGTCATAAAGCAAAAACTCTTTCAAATTTAGTAGTACTAAAATATTGATAAACAGATAAAATTTTAAACTTTTAGTGGTTGTGGACCTATGATAGGAAAATGTAGTGTAAATATGAGGCACTAAGGGTGGAATCAGTCAACACTGTTATAATAGTGCAAAAATGGTCCCCCGCCGACAAGAGGGAGTATATTAATTTTTGATCCACATCTGTAGGGAAAAATATAAACAGAGAGAGAGAGAGAGAACAAAGTGTATTGTAAAAGAGAAATACTTCATTAAAACCTAGTCGGAAAGAGAATGAAGAAATGGAGAAAGAGAATAGCGCGAGGTTCTTATGAGTCGAAAAACCCAAGTTAGTTAGAAAACTCCATCGAAAAAGCACTTTCAAGTGTAGAAGATGAAGAGCAGAGCACCTCAAATGTAGAGTAGAGGACTGTCAACTGTATTTCAATCAAAACCCTAGGCCTAAATGATGAAATCATGTATCCAAGATTGAAATACACTTTTTCTAAACATTGTCGAGGTTACTTCGGTGGGTTTCGATCCACTTTGAGGTTTGAATTCAGGGAAAAAGCCCAAAAAAATATGTTTATTTTTAATTCGGGCCCGACAAACCCAACCCAGTGGGTCATGAATCGTAGATGAATTGTATGATTCACCAATTCTGACTATAATTCTGCGATTCCGACCACAATTTTATGCGACATGCGATTCTAGGAACCAGTGTGGGCTCCCCGACCGGTGCGCTCGAGAGTTGCCACCCGGATTTTTGAGATAGATAATCAGAGAAACCGAGAGTTTGTTTGAGAGAAAAAGGCTTTTGATCTAGCGAAAACGTTGAGACTTTGGGTTCGAGAGCCACGTTACGAACGGGGAAGGTTTTGTTGAAAACCACCCCGCTCGCCTGGTAAAGACCGGTCTCTACTTAATATTTTAAATGAGGGATTTAATATCATTTGAAAAACCTAACTTTAAAACATGTACAGGAAAGGGACATGGGGTTTAATATAACACATTGATATGCTTGTGGTGTGAACTATACAATATGAAATGGATGAGTAGTGTACAAAAAGTGAAATAACAGCATTACAACAGTCTGCCAATATCATGTGAAACACCGCGCGACGGACCGGATACATCACACGGTGTGACTAAACCACTGTGCGGTGTACCTGTCTACGCTTTCCAGAATCAGTTCGCTTTTACATGATTAAACAAACATAGGTCCGCAAAATAGTTTTTTATATTTTTGGAATCTCTGAAAAGTGATTTACAAGACCTTTTTCTTCATCTTATCATGTTAAGCAATGTTAAAAGCTTTTTGAAATGTTAAGAGATTTAATAAAGTAAAAAAAAAAGACTTTTAACATAAAACTTGATTCTGAAATGTACTCACACAGAAAAGTAATAAATAGATTAAACAGAATAATATGAGAATGAGTATGTACAAGAAATAAAATAATGTACGGTGTAATACACTACCTCGTGCGGTGTTGTATAACGCCACACAATGCAGCGTATCCAGTGCAAAAACTATTTTTTTGTGCTTTTTGAATATAAAGCTCGTTTGAAACCCAAACTCATTATAGGAAGACCGAGAAAGGTCTCAATCGGCTCCCCTCAAAGCTAAATATGGTTTAGCCCAAGGAATCCTATTGGTACCGACAGTACCCATAGGGAAAATGCACCGACGGCCACCGGACGGCCGTCTCCGGTCACCGGACGGCCGATCCGAGCCGTCCAAAAATTTTAAAAAATAAAACCGAGTGGGCCACTGCGAGAATCAATGGTATCCGAGGTGTGTAGGGTACCTGATCTGAGTACCCCTTTTTTGTGTACATACACGTATATACAAATATATACGAAAATGGGTGCTCGGATCAAGTACCCTACACACCTCGGATGCCATTGATTCTCGCGTGAAGCCACTCGGTTTTATTTTTTAAAATTTTTGGACGGCTCGGATCGGCCGTCCGGTGGCCGTCGGTGCATTTTCCCTATGGGTACCGTCGATACCAATAGCAATACTCATTTGTTTATACCTTTTGATCGAAGCTTGGATGTGCTTGAAGATGGAGGAATGGAGGTTGATTCGTCGGGCCACGGATTTTTTCCACACCCTTACATGGAAGTGGTAAATAAGGGTAGCTCGTCCACCTGCTGGTAATTTTCCCAAGTTTTATTTAATGACTTTAAAATATAATAAAATTATTTTGATTTTTTTTTAATTTTTGAAGATAAATTATTTTGTTTAATGCTACCGATTTGATCATTTTTCTGAGTATAGTTTTTCCGTGCATTACTGCGAAATGTGTCCACCTAAAAACCCGGTTCTCTCTCCCCGCGTTTCTCTCTCTAGAATCTAGATTCTCCCAATCAATTCAGACATATTCTCTCTCTCTCTCTCTCTCTCTCTCTCTATAGGGTTTGGAGAATCCGATCGAGTCCAGTCGAGTCCAGTCCATTGCTCACTTAAGCTCCGTTCACTGCTCCATCTCCTCTCCCCGATCTATTACCCTCACTCTCTCCATTGTAAGTCTAGTGTTTCCAAAACTATCCACTTTTCTTCACTTCACGCAGCACACTTCAGTACGTACATCTATACAAATATTTGTATAGTAGTTGGTAGGAGTATAATATATTGACTCACATTTGTTTTTTCAGTTAGTGTTTGTATAGAAGTTGGTAGGAGTATTATATATTAATTCGCTGTACTGAGCTGTGAATTAGGTAGATAAGTATTAGATCAGCTGGTGGAATTGTTTCAAGGGCTTTGCTTTCATTGGATTTGGGGAATTAGGGTTTTGGAAAATGTCGAAACGTAGAGTAGGATGAAATGAGCCAGATCAGAGTTTCGAGGATGAAGCCGAAGCCGCCTCTCGTTCCGCTCGGGACCCTAATCGGTCGCGAGCTCAGGACCGAGAAGGTCGAGAACCCCACGATTAAGTATGGGCAGGCGGCTCTTGCGAAGAAAGGGGAGGATTACTTCCTGATCAAACCCGATTGCCAGAGGATTTCAGGCAACCCATCAACATCATTTTCGGTTTTCGCGGTAATTGCTTTGTCAATAGAGTTTTACAAGCTTCTTCAAAAGTTTATCATGTTTGTGATGCCCACATTGGTTATCTTAGAGCATCTCCATCAGATACTTCATATTTCAAATTAAAAGTGTATTGTGCTACTTTACATCAATGTTTTCAAAGGCGTTTTCTGGGCTCGCCTCGGGGCTTTGGGGTGGTGAGGCAAAAAGCCAAAACGCCTCAAGGTGTGAAAATTTAGGCGGTGAACCACAAAGGCAGTCGCCTAATTTCCTTGGCACACCGAGCCGTACGCCTCAGTCGCCTTTTACACCCTGATTGGTGATGCGTAAGCCTCAGGAGAGAAATTTGTTGTTGTAATTTTGGTAATTTCGTAATTCAACACCCCCCCAACCCCCCCCCCGGCCCCCCCCCCCCCCCCCCCACGCGTGCTGCCTTGTTGAAGTCGATCATCATCTACAGTCGTGCTCTGTTTTCCTTTAAACAGTTGTTCTCTGTTTTCCTTCATCTATAGTCATGCTCTGTTTTTCTTTAAACAGTTGTGCTCTGTTCTTCTTTACTAAGTGACGAATTGATGTGCTCTGTTAATAATTAATAAAGTGATAAGTTAATAAGATAAAAATTTAATAACTAATAAAGTGATGTTATAGGGTTTCTCAATTAGTTATTAACTGATAAGGTAATAATAAGTCATTAACTGATAATCTACTTTATGGAGTATCTTTTTATATTAACCTATCTTTTATGAAATGCGCATTTTTTTTTGTATTTTTAAGTTATTTTATTAATTTAATTATTTAAAAAAAATCAAAAGGCTTACGCCTCAATGCCTCGGGGCGTACGCCTCGCCCCATGGAGGGTCAAGCATCTCGCCTTGCGCTTTCGCCTCTAAAAACTGTGCTTTTCATTATCACATTATTAGTTTGAATATGAGTTTTTGTTGTGCTTTCCAAGAGACGTTACGGTTTAGTTATTTTATCAGTTATTAGTTTGTGTTTTTGTCTTTTGTGGCCTCTGAGTAAATTCTAGCTAATACTTCAAACTTCTACTTTGGTACTTGCTTCTCAGATATTAAATTTGGAGTGAGTGAATTTTTTGGAGCATCCTGTGGAGATGCCCTTAGAAGACAGAATTCTAACTTGGGTTATCGTGTTTTAGATTTTTGATGGTCATAATGGAATATCAGCTGCTATATTTGCAAAGGAGAATCTATTGAACAACGTTCTAAGTGCAATTCCTCAAGGCATCTGTAGGGATGAGTGGCTTCAAGCCCTTCCTCGGGCATTAGTGGCAGGGTTTGTGAGAACTGACATAGAGTTTCAGCAGAAAGGCACGTACCCCCTTCCATTATATGAAATTCTATGCTCTGTTTTTAGGATTCTTATTTGTGCGTTCTTATCCTTGGTGTTTAATATTGATGATAGGGGAGACATCTGGGACTACAGTTACCTTTGTTGTGATTGATGGGTGGACTGTGACTGTTGCATCTGTCGGGGATTCACGATGCATATTGGACACCCAGGGGGGTGTGGTTTCTCTGTTGACTGTTGACCATAGGCTGGAGGAGAATGTGGAAGAGAGAGAACGTGTCACTGCAAGTGGGGGTGAAGTAGGAAGGCTCAATGTTTTTGGTGGCAATGCGGTGAAAACGACATTCTGTTTTTCACTAGTGATATTCATATCTCAAAAAGTTTGAACCCTAACTCTTCTTTTTTCCATAGGTTGGTCCACTCCGATGTTGGCCTGGAGGATTGTGCCTTTCTAGGTCAATAGGTGACACGGACGTGGGGGAGTTCATTGTTCCTATACCTCATGTTAAGCAAGTCAAGGTGTGTAAATCTGGTCCTTCTGCTGACGGCTTTTCAACTTTTATGGCAGTATAATCTGAAGTTAATAGTTTTTATTGGATGTTCAGCTTTCAAACGCTGGAGGAAGACTTATAATTGCATCAGATGGTATTTGGGATGCACTATCATCTGATATGGCAGCACAGTCTTGCCGAGGTTTACCTGCTGAACTTGCTGCAAAGCTGGTTGTTAAGGTGATTTTTATGATGAGCTTTCTTGTTGTCGACCTTTGTGCTTCCAGTTTTTTCTACCTCAGTACTATGTAAATGTCTGCTCCATTATGTAGGAGGCTCTCAGGTCAAGAGGCCTGAAGGATGATACAACTTGCCTCGTTGTTGATATAATTCCCTTTGACCATCCTATCTTGCCTCCAACTCCCAAGAAGAAACAAAATCTTTTCAGTTCTCTTATATTTGGAAAGAGGTCTCGAACTTGTTTGAGCAAATCAACGAATAAGCTTTCTACTGTCGGAGTTGTGGAGGAATTATTCGAGGAGGGTTCTGCGATGCTTACGGAAAGGTACGTCCCAATCACCATAACTTTACCTTTAAAAAAGAGAGAAGCACCAATACACTGCTATGGGACATTTTCAAGAAATTTATTTTTTTGTCTTGATTGCCTGGTGGCTTGGTGTCTTACATCACATACCTTTGTGTTAATGTTTAGGTCTGCTTGTTTGATCTGTTGGTGTTAATTCTGATGGTCAATATTAGTTTAATAGACCTAATCGGATAAAATTCTACTGCCATAATGGCTACAAGTGAAGATAATGGTTTGTCTTCTTTAAACGTGCCTTACCATTCTAGTCAATGTTCTAAAAGTCGCTAGGCGCTAGTCGGGCGGTCAACCACCTTCGTGCTATTAATCGGATTAATCAGCGATTAATCAGTGCATATTAATTAGTAATCGGCAATTAATCATTAGTCAGACCTAATCAGATAGGCCCCGCCAGCGATTAATCGGCGATTAATCACCAATTAATTCCTTGTTTTAGAACACTGATTCTAGTGTATTAAACCAAACCAAATCAGTAGCGGATTCACATCTAATTGATCTAATATTGGAAATGTAAAAAAAGGGGGATTGATTGAACTTCGCTTCACCGCATCTCTCTCTCATTCTCCATCTCCACTTGTTAAAAAATTATCGTTCTAATGTCAGAAGAGAAGGAACATGTATGTATATGTTTGGTTGTGGTTAGTTTCCTTATGGAAGTAGATTGAAATTAGGGTTTTGATTCTTTTGAATTACCTTAGGCTGATTTGGGATTGGATATACTTGCGATGCAAAAGTTTAAGCTGATGTTAAACGTGCATTCTGTGAATATATGTAAGATTTGTCCTCCATTTTTGGACTGGTTCAGGAATCTGTCGGAGTAACATGTTTTCTAAGATAGTTAAAGCTTGCTTTCTAAAGAAAAAAGAGAGAACTTTCATGGGTTTCTTGCCTTACTTCCCCACCATAGATATTCTTTCTCAGAAATCAGAACCCAATTTTTGCTGTAAACAACCTCGTAAGTCTATTGAGATCCCTACCTTTCCCCCTGGTTGTGGTGTGCTAGGATTTTTTCATCATGGCATGCGGATTATTGTCAGTCCTAGATGGAGGACTCCGTGCATGAGAAAATGATCTTATAAGGGTTAAGTGAACGATTGACCTGGCAGGATCCTATTTTATGCTATGTTGCAGGACACCCAACAAAAGCAATTTTGGAGTAGATATTATCTTTTAGGTTTTCCTCTGGTTAAGTTGTTATGGGTTGTTGGTATTCTGACTTACTGAATCCTCTTGCTCTTGGAATTCTCATACATACGCATGTGACAAACGGGCACCCACCTTCAATTGAAGTGTAGGTGACAGGATGCTCTTCTGCTTTATGCATATTGACAGTTTGGGCACCCATTGCTTTTTTGAGAAGAATACATGTTTAGCTAAACTATAGTGGCAATATCCAAGAGAAATCACTTTGTCTATCCAAGGTAATTGTGGGATAATAGTATTTAATGGCATTATTTTGCATTTGAATAGGCATTAGAAGTTCAAATGGTTGTGGTTGCATTGACCCTTCCTATATACGCTAACTCTTTAACTAGTATTTAGCTTGTATAGAACAAATATATTTTCGATTTACTTCTTGCTGTAAAATGAAAGCTGATTCTGTTGGATGTTGAAATTTTCTGGTAGCTGCAATATGCTTAACTTTGATGTCCCAATGTCGGATCTTCTAAAAGAAAGACGTTTCCGAAGTTATGTCACCTAGCTTTTCTTAGTTTATGACAACCTCTATGGAACTGCAGGTTGGGTAAGGATTTTCCTTTGAACTCGAACTCTAGGCTTCTCAGGTGTGCAGTTTGCCAAGCAGATCAAACACCGAGCGATGGTTTATCTCTTAACTCCGGGCCCTACTTCTCACCTGCATCGAAGCCATGGGAAGGCCCTTTTCTCTGCTCAAACTGTCGTAAAAAGAAAGATGCCATGGAAGGAAAGAGGCCTAGTAGACCCGAGAGCGAAACAACTTACGAGATAGAAACCCTTATCAAAGGCCTAATAGACCCACAGTAACTGCACTATCTGGCAAACCAGTAAATATTATATATATATTCTTTTTATGTGGCAATGTGAGCATTCTTGTTTCCGTTTGCGGTGGTAATTGTCATAGATGTGTGTATGAAGTGTAGCAGAGATACATAAGATTAGGTGTTTTGCAGATTGGTCAAAGTTTGTGTTGATTTTGGCTTGTGCTCTCGGCTGTTTGACTGACAGACAGATAACAAACATGCTATCTGGTGCGTGTTATTGTGGTAGTTTAATTGCTAACAGTTTGAATATGTAATTAAAGTGATTGTTCTATGATATCATCTGCGATATCAACATGTTCAGTTAAAGGTCTCTACGAGTTGCCTTCACATTTAATACCCGCTATTGTGAAATGTTAAGTTTATTGGTGACAACATTTGTCATTTTGTTTTCGAGGCAATAACATTCCCTTAATATGTTTCCATGTTTGGAGATACTGTTTCTTGTTGCGAAATGCATGGGTTGTATGCTAAGAGTTTCATTGGTAAGAAGTATTATTCATTTGCGTAGTCAAGTGTGTGGATGCTGCTATTTGATTGCTGTGTCAAGTGAATGGATCTTTAGCTAAATGATGGATTCATGTAATTCAAGGAGCCGGTATTGCACTTGTAGCTCAGGTTTAGTATGTGGATATGGCAGTGCTAAAAGGGTAGATTTTCCTAGGATTAGTGTAAATATATGGGTAGGATTTCTTGAGCCTTTCAGAAGCCGTGGAAAGGGGAAGGAGAAGGAAAATAAATAAGAGGAACATTGGGTAGAAAGTTGAACAAGTCTAGAACATATATTTTTGTTTTATTCTTTCTTTAGATTCTCTCAGACCCGGGATCTTGTAGTATAGGCACTGAAAGATCAAGAAAGATGACCGGGTCCGAGGGAAAATATCCTTTCCTTAACATTGCTTTCCGCGGGTTTCAAACACAGCCTTGTGCTCCAGCTGTATTGTGAATTTCAGATTCCCATTTTCCTGTCTCACTCACTCACTCACTCTCTCTCTCTCTCTCTCTCTCTCTGATATTGTGTTTGGTGGGGGATGTTATTAGCATATAGTAGTACTTATTTCTCAGATGGTTTGGTTAGAATTTTGACCAATTTGCTTTAATTTCTACGTTCTCTCTCAAAATGTCAAAGGGTAAATTATTGTTTACCCCCTCTAACTATGGGTTGGGGATACTTTACCCCCTCTAATTATTATTTTTAGCACTTAACCCCCTCTAAGTAATGAAAACCCTTATCAGTCTGACTTCCGTAACAAAGAGGCATTAAGTTACAAATTTGCCCTTCGTGAAAATAGGCCTCTGCAAAGTGGGGAAAATGGTGTTCAAAGGCAAAGTTCTTCTCATCGAAGAAATCAGACCCCGCGAGCCCACAATAGGATCAAATAGCCCTCAAAGAAATCAGACCTCTCGAGCCCAGAAGAATCGAATAACCCTTGATCGCTGGGCTTCAACTCCCACAGTACCCGATCTGAGAAGAAGAAGGTCAAATCCACCAAAACTGATCCGTCGTCGATCATTGACGTTAGGTTGAGTACCAAACAACAACAGCAGCAACAATCATCATCAGTAAAGAAGAAGGATTATCCTAAGGATGTGAAGAACAAAGAGTCGTTTGAGCAGACTATTAGCTAATTAAGGTCAAGCTCCTCATTCCGGTTTGAAAGTGTCATCAATTGCAGCATCGTTGCTGGGACTAAATCGCATCAAGACGAGGTCGGGGCCTCTTGCCTCAGGAGAGCTTTTTTGTGTTTAGTAAGGGCCAGGGTGGGTCTAGTAATCTTTCCAAGCCTCATGTTGCTTCTGATGCCGGTGATGCTGCCGCCACCACGTGTTCTTCTTCGTCTTTGGGTTTTGGTTCGTGGGTTAATCAAAAAAATAAGATGGTTCTGAAGAAGAGAGAGACCTCATGTTGCTTCTGCTGCCCGCAATGACGCCGCCGCCGCCACCGTGTGCTCTTTGTCTTTGCCTCTGGGTTTTGGTTCGTGGGTTAGTCAAAAAAAGATGGGTTCTGAAGAGGAGAAAGACCTCATGTTGCTTCTACTGCCAGCTATGAAACTGCCATCACCGCCGCGTGTTCTTCGTCTTCGTCTCTGGGTTCTGGTTCGGAAAAAGATAGTTTAGAAACTGTTGGGAAAGATAAGGGTAATAATGTCTATAATAGGGGCATGTGACTTGCACATGCCACTTACCATCCAATGTCTAACAGAGGTCAGACGGAATAAGAGTTTTCATTACTTATAGGGGGTTAAGTGCTAAAAAAATAGTTAGAGGGGGTAAAGTGTCCCCAACTCATAGTTAGAGCGGGTAAACAGTAATTTCCCCAATGTCAAAAAGTTGGAGAATTTCTGAGTACCTTTACGGCTGGACTGTTTGCAAGTTTGTTCCTCTGGGGTGATCCTTTCGGCAAGGTAATTTGTTTAGGCGTCCGGCTATGATGCTCCCATCAAAAACCGCTGGTTTTGGGAGCATGGTACTCCCATCAAATTTGAACCGTAGGATGTGATTCTTTTAATCCTGGCCATTCATCAAATCCCCTGAATGTAATTTTTCTCTCTCCTCTCATTCTCTCACTACCTTCTGTTCCAGTTGCATCACGACCGGGTAAAAGAAAAAAAAAAGTTGCATCACAGGTAAAAATTTTGAGCCCTAATTCACAGTCGCCGCTCTCTCCTCGCCTCCTCCTCTCGTCAATCGTCCTCCACCTCCACAGCCGGACGCCTCCACCTTCGCAGCTCTAAACGCCTCTATCTCTCTCCCCTCTGCTGCTGTCCAGGTGTTGTGCTGCTGGCTGCTATGCTCCTAAGGCTGCCTTCTGTTCTGTTATGACTGTTGTTTGCTATTGAACTGCTGCTGGCTGCTTTGTATAAGCTTTGGTTTAAGCTATGTATTCGATTATGTCTGGTACCCACGTCACTTTTGTACCAGATTGTTTTGTGTGTCATGAACAGATTGTTAAGCTCTTAAAAATCGAACTTACAAAAATCTGGGCGTGCTTATCATTTTCACTGCATTACTTACCATTTATACAGGGTGTGCTTACTAAAATCTGAAAATTCTTACCATTTCAATTTCAATAACCGTACTTACAAAAATCTAGGCGTGCTTCTCATTTTCAGAGCATTACTTACCATTTATACAGGGTGTTCTTACTAAAATCTGGAAATTCTTACCATTTCAATTTCAATTTCAATTTCAATAACCGTACTTACAAAAATCTGGGCGTGCTTCTCATTTTCAGAGCATTACTTACCATTTATACAGGGTGTGCTTACTAAAATCTAGAAATTCTTACCATTTCAACTTCAATAACCGTACTTACAAAAATATGGGCGTGCTTCTCATTTTCAGTGCATTATTTACCATTTATACAGGGTGTGCTTACTGAAATCTGGAAATTCTTACCATTTCAATTTCAATAACCGTACTTACAAAAATCTGGACGTGTTTCTCATTTTCAGAGCATTACTTACCATTTATACAGGGTTTGCTTACTAAAATCTGGAAATTCTTACCATTTCAATTTCAATAACCGTACTTACAAAAATCTGGGCGTGCTTCAAATTTTCAGGGCATTACTTACCATTTATACAGGGTGTGCTTACTAAAACCTGGAAGTTCTTACCATTTCAATTTCAATAACCGTACTTACAAAAATCTGGGCATGCTTCTCATTTTCAGGGCATTACTTATCATTTATACAGGTTGTGGTTACTAAAATCAGGAAGTTCTTACCATTTCAATTTCAATAACCGTACTTACAAAAATGTGGGCATTATTTACCATTTATACAGGGTACGCTTACTAAAATCTGTGGATTCTTACCAACTCAATAACTTACAGAAATCTGGACATTTTTCTCATTGTCAAAGCAATACTTACCATATAGGCTGGGTATGCTTGCTAAAATCTTGGCATTGTTACTATTTAAATAATCGTACTCACTGCCTTACATAACTACAGATAAGTTCTTGTCCAGATCATTGCCTTAATTTTACTAAATTAAAATATTACAATAAACTTCTTGTCCCTACTCAATGCCTTACTACAAATTAATGTTACATTTATCCTTCACAAATCTTGTCCGAAATCATCTTCCCATCCTCCAACGTTGCTGCCATGGAACTGAGCTTGCACACTCTCGGAATTTCTTGACCAGTTAGCAGTCTACAAAATTCAAGTTTGAAAATTAGTAAATGGACAAATAAATAATAGTCTATCAACTAACTAGATAATAAGAGACTTACCAAATTAATGTCATAATTGGTGGTAGGTAAACAAGGCAATTGGCAAAACGTGGTCAGTTTGTGTGGTAAAAATGGTTTAAGCATATAGTCATTTTTTCCTTATTTCGTGGTAAGTATTGCCAACCATGTAGTAAGTATTATCAATGAATATTAGTCCATCGTAAAAATTCAGTTTTTGTGGTATCTCTGGCCTTGTACTTTGGTAAGTAAGTTTTTATTCTATAGTAAGTATGGCATTAATGACGTGTAGGTATACATTTATGTACATCATCATTAATGTCATATTACCTACTACATTAAATTTTATTTGGATCTATTTTATTACTTTTATGATAAATGAAATAAAAGCATTTATATTAATAAAATTACTTTTAAAAAAGGATCAAATAAATGAGATATTTCAATTTACTGGTTCACTGGTGGTTACTCCTACATTAGATAAGTGATCAATGTTAACCTCAAAGACTATTACTCATTCATTTGCTAAGTGGTCAATGTTAACCATCAATAAGCATTTTTGAAATTTGCTAATTGTGTAACTTGAAGGATTGAAATAGATAAGTCTGTAGTTGAGCAATTAAACAAATTAGTCAGCTTACTTTAGCCAATTATATTAATTTTCACTAATCACTATTAATCAACATCATTGTTAACTACCATATCTGCCAATTATAATCTTAATCGATTCAAATCGTTTGATCAATTGGTTGAACATATAACCAGATCAATTAATTACAAATGAATCAATATTCGTTGATTGATTGCTGCCAAGTATATTAGTATCAACATTATTAGTTGTTAGATTTGCAAAATATATCATATTGATCACTATAAACTATATTAATGAAATTGAATAGCCTAATTTCATTAAATACTACCATAAATTTAATTAAGAATCCTACAAAATTATTCAATAGCTATTAAACAAAATATATTTATTGTTCAATTTTGTTGTAACAATCAACTTGTAGCATTATTTTATAATATATATTCATTAAATTTGTAAGCTATCAAATTATTAAATAAATATATTATTTTTTCCATAATATTTAAAACTAAGTTACTTAAATATATCTACAATAAATGACTATTTGAAAATTAATTAATTAAATACATTTATAATGTCCTTCGGAAATTATGAAAAATATTTTTTAATTTATTTTAGATAATTCTTCTAATTGTATTTTTATAACCAATTAAAATTTTAAACTAGATTTATAAATGAACACATATTTTTAGATAATTCTTCTAATATATAAATCCCTAAAATCTCCAAATTTTCCAGCCAAAAAAAAAAGTTACTCCTTTTTTTTTTTTTTTTAACTTCATAGGTAACTTGTTACCTGTCCAACCGGTTGTAGTAAGTATGCCTGTTTGTATGGTAAGTTTTACCTTATAGAATGGTAAGTGTTCTCTTATCAATAGTAAGTATTTCCTGTTTTTGTGGTAAGTTATCTTCCGTTTTTTTGGTCAAAACCACCTTGTTTTTACCAAAACCACTCTACTTTTAGTTTTTGGTTTTCATCCAACGGCTGTGATTTATCTATTTTCAATCTAAAGGCTATAATTCATTGGGAGTATGGTACTCCCATACCACTTGGGAGCACCACAGAAGGTTTGTTTGTTTAGGGGCCAACTTAAAGCCCGTTTCGCTAAAGAAAATAAGTATTTATTTTTTAAAAGTAAATTGATATTCATTCTCTTGTTTTGTTATTCACTCTCATTTGTCTTTTAGCAAAACAAAATACATACACTTTCAACACTAAAAAATCAAAAAGAGAGTGGATAACAAAAAAGTGTGAATATCAATTCCCTTTTTAAATAAATATTTATTTTTTGAATTAAAGGTAATGTATTGTGAGAAAACAACTCATATCTGAAGCAAAAAATAATTACTTAAAAAATAAAAACCTTAGCGGAACGGGCCGCGTCTCATGTTGTGCTTTCTTTATCAGAATTGAATTGTGATGAAGAAGGAAACCTCTCATTACCCATAATCAGCTTCTTACTTCTTCCCGGAGAAAAAAAAAAAAAAAAAACCTATGGATTGACCCTCAGCTGTGGTTTGAGATTTGTAAAGGAAAACTACTTCTTTTATTCCATTGTGTGTGTTTTTTTTTTAAATCATATTCCATTGTGTTTGAATCATGAATTCATTCAATATTTATCAAGGAAGACGACTTTTAGAGGGTTTATTTTTTTCTTATTCTTCCCTGTATCTCTACACAAACCCTGATTCAAAATCCATGAAACAAAAAGATTCAAAACATAGAAAGTCCCCCTTTTTTTAAGGTGAATTTTCTCACCTACACAGCAATCCTTTAAAAGAAATCACATCTTATTCGTGCGTTTACTTTTTCTATTTTAAGTTCTTTTGCTAATCTTGTTTTCATTCCAGTTGATGTATTGCAGAATCTGATTTCTTCAAAAACAATGAGGGAAACCAAAAGGCAAAAGGTACCCAATTTAATATTCCAAAGTACCAAAAAAACAAAAATGTACCCAATTTTGCAGGAAAACAGGTATGATATGACGGTGATGAGGATTTTCGTTTCAGAAACATGGAGAACGAAAGCAAATTCAAAAACAGCAAAGGCCCGTCTGGAGGAATCAAGAATGTAATCGTCATGCAAAACCCAGATCATATATCTATTGCCAGAGCCTTGGTCTTCCGAGAAAGATGAGAAATTTTTTTAGGGGAAAGATATGAAATATGAAAAAACAAGCAAAGTTCCTGTAATTTGTGCAAATTTTCTGACCCCAAATCAAATCAGGAAGATTCGGCTTAGAAAGTTTGATCCAATACAGGTAGGAGAAGAACCCCGATTCCTGAGGGAAAAAGAAAAAACAAAAAAATGAGACGAATTTAATGGCCTGGTTCCACATCAGAATAACTAGGCTGGCTACTTACAAATCAGAAAAACTAAACCAATAGGTCCAATACAGATATCTTATTCTTTGTCTACTCCTCCCTTGCTGATAATTAAATTACCACAACTGCTAGCAGACTTCTATTAAAGCAATCCCTCTCCTGCCAAAAAGAAATGAAGAGAGTGATCAACAAGGCATAAAGATGGGAAGACAAAAGGAAACCTCCTCAGTAGCAATTTCTGGATTCGGAAATTCTGGCATTTTATTCAGAAAATCAACATTCCGAACGCACATGCTGCCATTGAGGAAACAATGCAGTACTATTCCACCAAGCCTTTTATTCGTTCATACCATTTATTTCTTTTAAATAGTTCTAATTCAGTGGACACAAATGTAGTTGCAAATATGCAGAAGAAAACTTACGAAGCTCCTCAAAGTTAATGCTGCTGATGCTCTCTCCCGTTTTTACAAGGTGAAGCTTCCCTGTAAAACAAACACAAATATAATAACATGGCATAGAGCTCCGAGGAAAAAGGGTTTGCACAAATCAAAGTTCCATGTTACCTATGTATAGTCCATCTACACAAGGTTTCCAAAATTTCCGCATACATTTATTACCATCATGACAATTGATTCCCACTTTGTAACATTTTATGCACTAGAGACTGGCACCCGATTAGGACAATGATAGCGTCAGAACAGGTTCCATCATCTCTCCTAGACCAAGTGTTGGTAGGAGGGCTTTATTTACGCTTTTACATTAGTCGATATCACTCCCACTGACCCTTTTTTGAAGCAAGTTTAGCAGAGCACAACTGTATACCAACAACCAGAACTACCATAGTCCTAAATATTACTACATGGCTGCATCCCATATCTTTGTTACTTTCCCAAATGTATCTTGTTGTTTTAGAAGTACAGTTCAACGAGCTATCCACGCCTCTAAGTACGGGTGACTTGGGGAACGTTTCTTCCATTCTGCTATTTTTGGGGCAAAATTCTTGTTTTCTTTAGGTCATCGTCCTTCTCCTTGGTTCCGCCAACACTATTATGTTTCATTTTCAGCTTCAGATGGCTTTATTCTATCACCACTTTCTTCACTAGTGCATAATACAACACATGATATAGACTCAACTAACATGACTTTCTCATCTTTGATTTCACCTGAGCCTGCCATATGTCATTACAACACATGCTCCACTCATATAGTGAACAACTCCATGAGGTAGAAACTAGTCAATTCAAAGTTCGCCACTTTCTCTATGAGTCTCCTCCCCCAAAGGTATTGCAGTCTTTAATGATGCCCTTGCCAGGTACAAAAGAGTTTTAATTTCCTAAACCCACGGTCTCATTGATTGGCTAAATAAAAAACAACGGCTCTTTTTCAAGGTTCCAATAAACTAGGCCTTCATTATAGTGCAAATGATGAAATGGACACAATATGCTATGCAGTGTTCAATATGTCTTCCAACATGTGTATTACCAAAGGAAAATGATGTTATGGATGGTGGTATTTATGAAGGTTGGCTAGAGTGCATTTTTTTGGTAAGTGATAAATTTTATTGGAAAGGCATGAATAGAAACTACCCATGTGCAAAAGAAAGCAAGTAGAAACTAAATCCTAACAACTAAAGGACCTACACACCACTCTAAACTCCAAAACTATCTAACATGTCAAGGAATTGAGTAGGGTTGCACTCCCTCAGCTCTCAACTAAATAAAGTAGAAAGTAAAAGACTCTTAAGTAAAGTAGAAATATCTTCCATTCCTCTCTCTAGATCAACCACATCAAGCACAATGGTATCAAAATCCATTTCTTCTACCCACTCTAGCCCCATACCATTCTTGAATAAGCTTCCTCACCGTAGCAGGGAAAAACCCACAACATAACTCACGAAACAAAAACCGCATTCCAAAGCTCCTTGGCAACCAGACAATAAATAGACAAATGCCCCATCGACACATCTCTCAAGCACATGCAACAACGGTTCACAATAATCATCCTACTTCGTATAAGATTCTCTCTACTAACAGTGAGAATCTTATCCTTAGAAGCAAACCAAGCAAAAAAAAAAAAAAAATTGAAACCTTTGTTGGAGCACGAGTGCCCCAATGGCTCTCCAAGGAAATGTAGTATTTCCTTCTTCAACCAAAATTTGGTAACCGGGATCCACCTAAACAAATCCTCCTCTCTCCCCACTTCCCTCATCTCACATAGGTTCCCAAGAGTTCCCACAACTTCTCCAATTCCCAATCTTGTACCTCCCTGTGAAGCCTAATATCCCACCGCACTATCTCCCTGTCCATCCTGAGACAGCCGGCCACCACCACAACCCCATCCGCCGGCAACTCAAATGTAGAAGGGTAATCATAGGCCTCTCTCTCTCTCTAGAAAACACTCCAACCTCTCTCTAGAAACCAAAATGTCAAAGTTCTCTGGGGGTGGGGGGGAGCCTCCCTCCTCCCCCGGGCCGTCGTTTTCCTATTCTTTCCTTTTCCTTTTTGCAAGTGTTGTAGCGTTAATCCAGCAGACTTCGGTGGCTTTGGCGACGTGGGTTTCTGCGGCTGGATACTTGTTCGTTTTTGGGACCAGCGACATACGGTGAACCTAGGTTCACAGCGATCTCTTGAGTTCCGGCCTCTTTTGCTTTGCGGCAGTCTAGTCGCTAGTCTTCTCCGCTTTGGGTGCTGCGGTGGTGACCGTTTTCATCGTCGCTTTGCGGTGATGATGTGCAGCCGCCGGCTAATCTCGATCTTCTGCTAGTCGGTTTATCCGCAAACCCTTCTGGCTTCGTCTCCTTTCCATCTTGGTGGTTGGCCGCAAGCTAATCTGTTGGGATAGCCGATTTTGCTTAACAGCAAGGTTTTGATCACCAGCAAAGTCCATCCATCTCGCTGGTTTTCTCCTGGGTTTAACCGGAAATGGCCTAACGGCATTGTGGGGCGATGGCAGCGGTTGTTGTTCGGCTGCAGCTGTGGTGGTTGGTGTGGGGGGCTGCTGTTGGCAGATTGGGATTAGTTAGGGTTTGTCTTGTGCGTAAGTGTATTGGACTCTTCCAATTTTGGGCTTTTAGGTGTTTGGATCTTAATTGTTTGGGCTTGTCCCATTTATTTGGGCTTTTATGCCTATTAGGAGTTTGGGCTTGTCCCAATGAGTTTTCTTTGGTTGGCAACTTGTCAATCAAGGGATTGGGTCTCGGACTAGGACATGATTGTTCTTAGGAATATGATGTCGTTATCCTTGTTCTGTTAGTTTTTGTACCTTGTTCAAAGATTAATAAAATTATTTTTCGCTGTTCAAAAGAAAGAAAGAAATAAATAAATATATATATATATATAATTATTTTTCAGGTCCGGACGTTTTATGGACCGGACCTCCCATTTTCCGATCGAATTTTGATGATCCAAGCCACTCAATGTGATCAAAATGTGATTTTAAGGATACCCGCAAGAAATCGGCAAAAAAAAATGATCGAGAAGGGCTTGATCCGAGCAGTATTTTATTGAACCGCAGTTTTTTATTGAACGGTTCAATAAAAAACTGCTCGGATCATGCCATTTCCGATCATTTTTTTTGCTGATTTCTCGCGGGTACCCTTAAAATCACATTCCGAACACATTGAGCGGCTTTGATCATTGCAAATCGATCGGGAAATGAGAGGTGTGGACGGTAAGAGGTGTGGACTTGAACATTTGTGTGTGTATAATATATATATATAAATCCAGTGTTTTAAATGGCGAAAGGCGCAACGGTCCCCTGGGGCTTTAGCGCAAGGCGCGAGGCGCGGCACGCGCTTTATTGACGCGAAGCACAAATTTTTTTTTTCTTCGCAACGAGGCAAATTTTATTAGAATAAGTTTTCAACACAAACACTTGTAAAACTTTCAAATGTCATAAAACATAACATGTCAATGGTTAAACGAAAGTACCAAACACTAAACATAACATATCACCCATGAAAAGCTTACATAATAATGTTTAGCCCTAGTGACATAACATAAGGATTAAAGGCTATAAAATCTAGAGGCATACAGAGACGTGGAAGAGACAGAAACTTCGATTTTCTACAGTCTAACTAATTTGAAATTTTGATTTTCTGTTATGGAAGGAATAAAAAAACAAAAAAAACAGAGATGTGGGAGAAGAAGAAGAAGAGGAAGGAGAAGAAAAAAAAAACAGAGACGCGAAAAGAAGAAGAAGGAAAAAAACCAGAGACGCGAGAAGAAGAAGAAGAAGCAAAAAAAAAAAAAAAACAACAGAGACGTGATGAGAAGAAGAAGAAGAAGAAAAGAAAAAAAAAGAAGAAAAGAACAGGGACGTGAGAAGAAGAAGAAGGAGGAGGAGGTGGAGGAGGAGGAGCTTACCTGGAGTTGCTATCTCTCGATCGAACAGGAGGAGAAGAAAAGGAGCAAAAGCAGCTGTCGTTAAAGCTGCTCTGCTGGGTATGATCGATTAGGGTTGAAATCGACTTAAAAGAAAGAATTATTCAGTGCATTGCGAACATGTTATGTATGGATGAGAGCCGTCAGATCTGATTTTTGGCTCACAGACGAAAAGAGCGCGCCTCAGCGCTTTGCGCCATGGCGCGCGCTTCAGCGCCTTTTGCGCGCCTTAGGGTTCCGCGCTATAGCCCACATCTTCGAAGCGCATGCCTCGCGCTTTACGCGCTTTTTAAAACACTGTATAAATCTTCAGGTAAGGACCTTAAAATGAGGACTTTATATGCGGACCTCCCATTTCTCGCCTTTCCCGATCGGATTTCGATGATCTGAGCCGCTCAATGTGTTCAGAACGTGATTTTAAGGGTACCCGAGAGAAATCGGCAAAAACAATGACCGGGAAGGGCTTCATCCGAGCAGTTTTTGTCTGAACCGCTAGATAAAAAACAAACAAAAACTGCTCGGATGAAGCCTTTCTCGGTCATTTTTTTTGCTGATTTCTCGCGAGTACCCTTAAAATCACGTTCTGAACACATTGAGCGGCTCGGATCATCGAAATTCAATCGGGAAAGGGAGGTCCGCATTTTATTAAAATGAGGTGGTCCTTACGGGAGACAGACTGATATATATATAAGCATCTCTCAACTAGGGCTGTAAACGAGCCAAACGCTATTAAGTTCGACTAGGGTTCGTTAAGGTACTAGTTTGGCTCGGGTTTGATTCGAGCCTAAATAACTTTGCTCGAGTTCTGCTTGTTAAAAATTTTCAAAGCTCGAGCTCGGCTCGGCTCGGCTCGTAAAACTCAAATGAACCGAACCGAACCGACCCGAATCTAGGCTCAAATTGAGCTCGTCAAGGCTCGGGTTTGGTTCGGCTCGGCTCATTAAACTCAACCAAACGCAAACTCTTTCATCGGTCGTATAGAATTTGGAAGAAAAATAAGTATTAAATTATATATATAACATTGAAATTTTTTATACTTGCATATAGACCCCTAAAGAATTATTAATTATATTTAACTACAGGTTCGCGACCCTAACCAAGCCGAATACTATAAGGTTCAGGCTCGGCTCATTTGTGAAACGATCCTAACATTGAGGTTCAAGTTTGGTTCATTTAATAGATGAATCGAACTCAAACCAACCCTTACTGAGCCAAGCCTCGAACAGTTCACGAATGGCCCAATTCATTTACGGTCCTACTCTCAACCTAACGTCTCCACATCAAACATGCTCCAAAAACTTCACCCTTCTCCCCGCCCCCACCTTTTAACTAGTATGTCTAGAAAACTCACCCTACCCTCTCCTAATTCCCTTCCAAAGACCCACCCCATGCGACAATTGTGTTTCCAAGGAGAACCACACACCCCAACCTTCCCCATGCCTCACACACTGCACTTTCATGGACAACTATCATTTTCATAGGCAAATCTCCATAACCCAATTCCCCAATAAACTTCGATTGAAAATAGTGAGCCTCCTTACTCGGAAACCCCTTCTCAAATCGGAGTGCAAATTGTATCCCAATCCACAAGATGGTAAGTGTCTACTAGAATCAAATCCTCAAATTCCTTGCGCTGCAGATACCATATTACCTTGAGTGTTCCAGATTCATTGTCTACAAATTTTCTTCTCAATAGAACAAAAGAGCTGCCAGAGTACATGCTTGCTATTAGAGAGAGGGAAAAGGTGTTAATTAACCCTAACACGTGAGAGAACTTTATTTATATTATCCAATGACTTATTACATTACTCAACTAACCGATGTGGGACAAAGACTAAACTATTCTAACACTCCCCCTCAAGCACGAGAATAAATATCAATAAATCCAAACTTGTTACATAAAAGCTCTAAACGTGGTTTAAACAATGGTTTGGAAAAGATATTTGCCAATTGAGCTCTTGTAGACACGAAAGGAGTAGCCAACACACCGCCATCTATCTTCTCTCAAACAATATGACAATCTACTTCGATATGTTTGGTTCTCTCACATGAGAGAACTTTATTTATATTATCCAATGACTTATTACATAACTCAACTACCCGATGTGGGATAAAGACTAAAATATTCTAACAATGCTCATCAGGCTATTAGCACCTATTAGCACTTGAGTATTTTCTGTCATGATAGATGAAGATATTCCTCGCCATAATGAAGGCAAAATGGAACTAAAGGATCTGTAAGTTAAACCATAGCAATGGAAAAAATGACTTAAAAAAAATCACAAGAAGAAGTAATTGAGGACCTTAACCTGAACATGGAATCAAATACCTCTGGTACTTGAGCATTCGAATAAATGGTTACCACTCAATGGACCATTTGTAACTTCTAATCTCTATAATAGCCTTTGTAATACATGAACACTCCATAACATGACAATATGACATTATAATCATAGCAATAAGAAAAACAAAATGCACAAAACGTACCATCATAACGCACACATATCTCTGGAATATTTTTAGCTTCCCCATTAATACTGTCATTGTACACTCTAGTTTCAATGTCACCCTCGACATAAACTGGAGAGCTGCACAAGCACTCCATACGTTAAGCAGGAAAAAGCAAAAAAGGTGAATTCATTCCTACTAAAAAAGGAAGCATACTTTTTGACAAGTTGTTGCACTGCGTAAGCCCCAAGATGTTCATTATGCACAGCAATTCGATGCCACTGAGCAGGTCTTGGCAAGTCCCTTGCTCCCTCTATTCTTTGATCAAACATGCCCCCTGTCCCAACAGTAAATATGGTTACAGTTCGGCCATCTCGCAAGATCTTCTGCACAGGATCTTGCCCAACTTTTCCGCATAAAATAGCCTGTAAGAGTTAAGACCAACCGTTGGACAAAGTCCCTACAAGCTTTGATATCCAATCCTCCATATAGTTGCCAAAAGAACTGAGTGCACCAAGAGAAAATGAACTTTCAACCTCTCCCACAACCCTCCATGAGAGGTAATGGGTCAGCAGCCCTTAGTTTTTTTTTTTTGGTTTTTTTCTAATCAAAGCAACCGTTAGTTTAGGGTTTCAATATTCCTTTCGAAATAAAAATCTACCTGGGAAAAATAATTTGTTCCTTCTATGCAATTCCTTATGATGAAGCTGAGCAATTGGACAAGGTTTTATAGCACAAGGAAGTTCAATTAATCCTCAAAAGTTGTAAAAAAACTACTGACACCAATCCATCAGCCGCAATTAAACCACAAGAGCAAACTCCATAAGAAATTATGGGGAAGTATAAAGCCTAACATCATCTCCAGACTAAACATAATCTATTCCGTCATTAATTTCATGGCACAATTTGTAGTACCAACCCATTCTACATTCTCTATCTATCAGCCACGGATGGTTCATAAATATAAATGGAGCCACTCAAATCTGAATTGCTTTCCAATGATCTGCAAATGTTTTCTTCAGAATGAACCAATTTCAACAAGTACCTTATGGACTCCACGGAAACGCCTCCCCCTCCTGGGATCCACGCTCTGTAACTCTGGGATTTCAGCTACAAAAAAATCATCATCTTGAGCTTCATTATTGTTCTTTCCATCTTTCTCAGTTGCCTCAACATCCGACACTGTTGAGTAGCACAACTTAGAGCTTCCTTGTATGCCAACCTCTGCATTTCACCACAAACCCAATAGATATATCACATCCAATGAAAACATTGTTCAGCGACAAACCAAATGCACACACCAAGAAAAACAAGACGGTTCCGGCAAGATTGCCTACGTCATCGCTATATTATCAAAATAAGGAAGGTGAGCAAAACATCGGCCAATACGGTAACGACCACTATATATGCTAGGGTTTACACGAACAATTTACCCTATCCCTTATTTGCGTACGTCAAAACGTTTTTTATCTGTCATTCTTCAAAAAGAAGAAATTTTTTTTTTTGAGGAACAGACAAGAAACCCGAACTGATGAAATCAATAAGATTGAAGTTTGGATCTATCTTTTCTGCAGTTGAAACCTGAACTATAGGAAACAGATGGACACGACGTCAATTCATAAATTGCCTACCAACTACCCGATGAAAGTCCTCAAAGGATGTGCATTACAGATGAATACAGCTCTACAGACAGAGTAATCTTATACAGATTCTCAGCTCAAAGCCACAAAATATCGGTCGTAGAAGCACAATAATACTACGTCATATCGCGTAAATAAGCGGTATACACACGAGACAAACGCATCCCTATTATGTGTATTAACAAGAAAGTGTAAGTATCTAGAGAGAGAGAGAGAATACCAAATGAAGAGACTGGTCTGGAAATACCGGGAAATCTCCATAACTTGATGAATCTAGCAGCTACTGAACCCATTCAGCGATTTGGAGACTGTCAAATAAAGAAGAGGGTAGTAGTCCAAGGAAGAAAGGAGGAGGTTCAACAAGGGTTTTAGAAAGACTGCAACTCGGACGGGTTCTTTTTGGGTTTTTTTTTTCCCTTATGGATAACTCGGACGGGTTCTAAAACACGTCTCGCTTGTCGAGAATGTTGCTTTTCCAGGTAAAATATACTAAGAGCACGTTTGAGAACACCTTGCTTAAAAAAAAAATACTGTAAGTACTTATTTCATATTTTCAAACTAAAAATTTATATAAATGAAAAATAATTTTTTGATTTTTTTTGCACCGTATTAAAGATGAGCTCTTTTAAAAAAGATCCATATTGCATATTTTTTATATTTCAATATGTCCATCATTTTTTAGTTTGAAATTGTCTTCTTAAAAAATAAATACTTATTTCACGTTCCAGAACGGAGCCTAATATAATAAAAAAAATTCTTTTTGGCATGATCTAATTTGCTGGAAAAATGTTTTTCAGAGTTGTATAGTTGTGGATTCTACAATTTTTTTTTTTAACAAAACACACAGAAAAATACGAGAAAATGATTTTCCCTTTTTTTTTTTTGTGCAACTAAATGGGGCTTTAGGGGTTTTTCAATGGCATAACCAAAATTGGATAATCAAAATTTGTCACCTCATCTTTTGATTATCTATTTAGGGGTGTTAGATTAACAATGTAAAATTCTACAAAGGTCATTTTAAATCTAGTAATCTACATATTCGATCCACATGTATATGAGAAAGATGTGATTGGATCTGTGAAAATATGGTGTGTACCAAGTATTTCAAATTTTAATACATAATCAAAACCCATTTTTAGTAGAGGGACAGAGAGAGTTGGGAATAAATGTAAGTGATAGTGATGGATCCATTGAAGTAGGTCTGTCAATGGACCGGATCCGATCCAATAATGTTGATCCGATAATCTGAATCTAGTAATCCAAATACGGATCGAATCGGATTCAGATCGGATCGGATTAAATCTATTATCAATCCGAATCCGAACTTTTTTTTTTTAATTTTTAAATTTTTTAAAAAAAACAATAAATTTTTTATTTTGAAAAAAAATGTTTAAGAAGTTGTATTTTTATTTTAAATTTTTTAAAATTTTTTTCGGAAAATATTTTTTTTTTTGCTAAAATTTTTGAAGTAAAAAAGTTTTCAGATCGGATTCAGATTTTCGGATTCGGATTCTGATTACCACTATCGGACTCGGGTCTTATTGGATTCGGATCCGGCCCATTGACAGGCCTACATTGAAATCAATGAGAGGAGAGATGAAAGAGAGAGTATAGTCCCCTACATTGAAATCACTTTGTTTGGTTTACATTTTAGAAAATTATTTTTTATGTAATGAGTGGTAATGAGTGAAGAGAGATAGAGAGAAAAATGTATTGAAAACTGTGCAGAGAATAAAAAGTTACTCTAAAAAACGAGAACCAAGCAGAGTGATTGTCTTTTCAAATTTGGCACTTCCCAAACCTAGCCCCAGAGAGAGAGAGAGAGAGAGAGAGAGAGAGAGAGAGAGAGAGAGATTTGTGGCACAATGTAACGAAAATGGATAGGTATTGATAAGCATCAACTTATTCGAGCTATCGGCTCCGACGTTCTCAATCGGAGGTTTGATGTTTCTAATCTACCAAACCCTTCTACTATTGTTGAGAGGAAAGGTTCATAGGTTTCCCAGTTTCGAACTGTATATTGAACTCGTCAAAATATTGATAGCATTTCTCATACTCTGCACCCACTTTCGATTTTTTATACCGTGACACAACTCATTTATGTTTTGTGTGCGATTGTTCCATCAATATAACTGCATAAGAGTCCATCTTCCATACGATAAATTATTAGTTGCTCATAAAGCACTGCCAAGGTGTAGAGACTCGTATTTTTATTTTTATTTTAACATGTCACATTGATTAAAAGGCAACCAAATCAGGAGATACAATCTTTACACAAAACAAAATCAAACTCGGGCGGAATACAACCCAACTGAGCAAAAGAACAGCTATTGATACTATAAGAAGCCAACCAGTGAGCAGCCTTGTTCTTCATTCTGTCAGCCCAAATGAAGGACCAATTTTTTCCTTTTGCCCAAGTCTTGATATCTTCCACCATAGCATGGATTTCCCAGGGACAGTTAATTCTTTCTTGAACACTCTGAATCACCACTTGACTATTAGACTCGTATTTTATTCCCATAATTCTTTATGTTTTTTGAAGGCATGAGTTGTGATATAAAATGGAGAATGAGTCCGGATATCGAATGTGCTAGAATTTAGAAGTTCGATGCAAGTGTAATAATATACATGGGTGTATAAGTTCAGGTGTGTGTAGGGGATAATTTTCCCCCACCTATATTTCTTTTCTTTTCTAGGCGCCACACACACGTTTTTTTCTCTCTCTCTGCTCTCTCGGCCGACTCTCTCTCTCACCTCTCCCTCAACTTCTCTCTTCAAATTCATCACCATAGAGTACGAATTTAGACGAAGTCCAAGAATTGAAGTTGCACTATGGAGCGAGAGCTATCTATCTTCCAAGAAAAATCACGATCGGATCACGTTGGGATTTCGGTTGGCTTGGTTAAACGAACGGGTTTTGCTCAAAACTCACGAGGTAGGGATTTCTCCTCTCTCTTTATGTGTTTATGTGTTGATTTGGTGTAGTTTTTAGTATATGATCTTTCCATTTTCGAGTGAGATTGAAAACTGTCATAAACATGAAAATTTGTGATCATTCGCATAATTTTACATCATGTCCATGGATTCTGTACCTAAAACCTCTCTCACATGTTGTTGATGTTGAAGAACCGATGTGGGTGTTGTTAGGATTGGTTCAATTCATATTTTCGAATAATTTCTGCCATTCCCGCGTAGAATCTGACAACACCGACAAACTTTGGGAAAACAACCATAACTCCTAGCTCGGGACTTGAAAACGCGCACCGTTTGTTTTGTTTTGTTAGAAACTAGACACATAGAGCTTTCCATCGATGCATCCCATGCATCATGGGTATGTCCGAGCGATAACAGATTTGCATCCAAATTTGACCCAAAATCTACCTTTGCACTAGTTTCACTGTTATGTTGAGTCCGTAGCAAGGTTACTTGAACTCTGTTTTTGATGTACGACCTATCAACTCGAAGAAGAAGAAGTCTACTTTTCAATGGTTTAAATGTCGTTCTTAAATTTATGTTATTTCATTGGATATGGTCACAACTTGAAGTGTGAATGATTAATTTCGCCTATTGGATATGTGGGGATATGACAAGTTGATGTAGATGATTAATTATTGGGATATGAGAACTGGTGAGCATAAGGGTTAAATACTTATAAACGATTGGAGTAGAAAATGGATAAAATGGATTAGATGGATGATACAATCGATGATAAATTAAGTTATAGAATGTTGATGCGATGTGTAAATTATTTGATGTCTTTCCATGAGATTGAGTATTTGGGCTTGCGGGATACTTGCAGTGAGTTAAAACAGAATTTGGTGAATCGCTTGGCATGAGTGCATGGTTGTTAAGCATTGATGGGTACTACATAGATGAGGATCTATATAGGTATTTGCAAATTAGACTATTAATGGAGATGTCACAAATGGGGTCCATTAGGTGGTAAAATGAGACGTGAAATAAAGGGTCTATTTACTATGTGAAGGATATGGGCTTTTGTGCTTTCTTTATTGAAATGATGAAGATGAACGTGTAACTGAATCTAAGTATTGGTGTGAGAGGCATGTTTTGCTATGTGTGAGGATTAGAGAAACGGTGGATAAAGAGATTCTTGCTTAGTGAGAATATGTGACACTAATTGAATGATAATGAAAGTCATGGATCCACCATAAGGTGAGATGCCGAAATGAAAGCCACGGATCCATCGAAAGGTGTGATGCCGGAATGAACATGGGACGCATGGGGTCCCTAATGCCCGGAAGTGCACAAAAAAGCCACGGATCCACCGAAAGGTGGGATGCTGGAATGAACATATGACGCACGGGGTCCTTAATGCCCGGAAATGAAATCGAAACATGTGACATAGTGAAAATAGAGAATCTTGTTATTATTTAGTATCATACTTAGATTGAAATGTCAGTTTGAGTTGGTTACTTAGATTGTCTAAGAAGTCAATACTAGCTTATTTTCCTTCTCATAGACTTCCCAAATCATTGGAGCTCGTTGCCCTAATATCGGTTTGAGTAAAAGACATGCGTGTGTGGGTGTGAGTTACTCATATTGACGTGAAAAGTATGATAATAAGGGTAATGAGAAGGGATACGATAGACAATGACTTGATATTTTAAGAAGTGAAGTAGTTGTGAAAGTTCCTTGATGCCGATATTGTTGACCTATTTATATTGGACCTATTTTGATGTCATTATATAAGGTTAAGTCCTTGGATGCTTGTTTGATGCTAGTAGTGCAATAAATAGAATTTGGAAACTTGTTTAGCATAAATGTATATTTGATATTTGTGGTGTGATACACTGTGAGAGATTTATAAAGGGCATTTTCATGTTAAACTTATAAAGGATAAATCTAGTATAAACAAAATTTGGTAGATGATGACTGGAGACTAGAATGTAAGTTGTGGGTGAGAAAGTAGTTTAAATAATGGTATATCGACATTAACAAGATGATGTGATAAAAGGGATATGATGGAGGATACAATAATGGTTAACATGAGATATTAAGATAAATGTGGGTGAGGGTGCGTGTGGAGATGAGAGGAGTAGCGTGATTGAAGAAGAGGTCTATGTTTTCTAAAGTAAGGATAACATTGCAAGTTCTACCTTTAGTTAAAACATTTTTTTTTATACACAATACAATGTATTCTTTTTTCTTGGCACTTGTAATCCCATTAGCACTTAGAGTTAGTAGAGATTTTCCTACTGGGCGAGTGTGTGCTCAACCCTTCATTTTTAGGTACGAATGAGAGGCTGTAGCAAGGTGTGCTTGGTGCGTGTTCATACATTCTTTGAAAGCTAGGTTGAAGGAGTCGTTTTATCACCATTGTAAACCATATTTTTTTATGAAAGATGTACTTGTAACTTTATCATCATTTTTCGTTGACATTTGAAGAACTGTTATCGACTTTACTTTTTCACTAATCTGTTCCTTGTAGAATTCGGGGCTGAAGTCCCTGTATTGTAATATTTTGGTCTGTGTATGATTTAGTAAAAGGAGAATGGAAAACCTTTTGTGGAAGTAATGCACGATATTGCGAGGATTTTATTTATGAAAATCAATTAATAATTATGTTCAAGATCGAGGGGTCGTGACACAAGTGATGCTTAGGGCACAGAATAAAGCACTCTTTCCATAGGGAGGTTGAGCAGTAGTATTAAGTGCCTCAAAACTATATATTTCTTAGTCTTCTACTTTAGTTACTTGATAATTTTTTTGTCCTTTTTGTGTTTATAGGTTGCTCGAGCCCGTTGTCCGAGATTTTGGATAAAAATCGAAAGTTTAAAAAAGTTTGGGGTTAAAGTGCAAAGAGTTTAAAGTGAAATTGTTGATTGGTTATTACCTAAAGTTCCATGGACCTGTTAAGTGATTAAGGCATTAAATCCCTCCCTATATATAATAGACGCATTATGCCACTGATTTCGGTAGCCTTGAAAATGGAGGAATTCCAACGTTGAAAAAGACAACGGCTTCGGTCGTGCGAAGGAGGCAGCTCCTTTCAATTACCTCCTTCTCATGGGCAACTAATCCTCTTTCTTGAGGTCTAGATGAAACCCTAACCAAGTAACCTTGTTTTTATATTGATTTTGGATGTCAATCATCGAAACCACTGTTGCATAATGTTGAGACTTGTGTTTATGATTCGATCTTATTCTTTCAATCTAGTATTATGTGTTTGTTTTCTGTGATTGCGAATACATAGTTATGCAACAGTTTTCTTTGTGCTTGGAATTGAGTATTAGGATAATTTATGCCTAGGGAAGATGAGACGTGCCTAGATTAATTAGTTATAGAATTGAAGACAATTCGTGCCAACCGAAGATAAGTTATGCCCGGTTCTCAATTACATGTTGTTTTCTTGGCAATATCATTAAGGCTTGTAGCTTCTGGCGAATCATTGTCGTTCCGTAGTTGATCTCCTAAAATTAATATAATTGCTTGGTTACAAAGTTAGGGTGGATTCGAAACCCTAAGGCCTTTTCCCATATTCGAATTCAACATTTGTCTTGCTTTCAATTATTTAGATAATTTTAGCTAACCAAACTCCAATCACTCTTTCTTTCTTGAATTAAGAATTGATTTTAAAAATAAATAACTTAGCCTCTTGATTTCCGTTGTACGATACCTGGACTTAAACCACTATTCTATTTGAGTTCAGGTTTTCGCTCAGCTTTAATAATTTATTTTTAGTGTGAAAAATGACCTACCAAAGTAGCAGAGGCGAACCTATCTGCTCTTTCTTTCCTTGCTCTTTCTTTCCTTCCTATCTGGAGCTACGTCTATGTGAAACTTGGATATGGAAGTCTTCTCTTGTTTCTCGACAATGAAGTAAGACCAAGCTCATGAGCTGATTGGTTGATAGCATCATAGGCCTACTCGGATAGGACGTCAAATCTAGCTCAGTAACGACTTTATATTAACGGTTGCCTTTATAGTGTTCAGGTCATTTGCACAAATTAGCTTAGCTCTATAACTTTCATATCATTGGCACAAATTGATGCATTGCGTCGGTAACATGTCAATATTTCTTTACTTAATCAGAGAAGAGAAATTGCTGTCATATTATAAGTTCATACAGATGGGTGGAACTCATTTGTGAACAACCCCACCTGCAATAGAAGGTGCCCAAGAGGTTATATACACATGGCTAGGTATGAACTTAGCCAATGCGAGACATCAACAATTACTAGTGGTATTGGACAAGCAAAAGCTTATGAAAAGTCTGAATTGAACTTAACAATGGATCACTCTAAGTGATGTAGTGTTCTGTTTTGTATTGTTGTAAACTTGTGTAACTAAGCCTGACCTCGATAATAGTAGAAGTTAAAGTTGCCTCCTAGCCCAGTTGGTCGGGCAGGTATGGGCACTTCATTTGGTGAGGGTTCAAACTCCACCCCTACTCCCATTTCTCGTAGGATAGAATACATCAAGTCAGGTATGGGTACTTCATTTGGTGAGGGTTCAAACTCCACCCCAACTGCCGTTTCTCATAGGATAGAATAAATTTGAATTTTCTTGAATTTGTGTAGTCTCTGAAGTTCGCATTGGTTAAGCTCAGAATCATCAAGCCATTTTCTCCTATTAGTTTTATTTTATAGCAAAATAGTTTTGGAAAATTCTGCACTCAATAAACTCATCCTTTGTTTTCCAGGAATGCTTTAGACAACCATCACACATCTTATTAGAACACTCTTGCAAACAATGGCAAAGGAAAGTGTTAACAATTACGAGGAAGCTCGCAAATGAGTTGAAGCAGATAAAAAACAATTTGAGGTAATTCATTTCATCATTTAAAACAGATATTTCCTCATGTTTTTTCTTCAGTCTCCTCACATGCACGAAAAGCTAATTTTGATTCATTTAGCAAGAAGTGATTTTCTCTTTGCTCTTGTTCTTGTTAGACTAATGATAATATCATGCTGGTTTTGAAATGGAGTTTTGAGTAGTAATTTGTAGTTTTAGAACTTGGTAGTGTTTTGTTGCATGGGCTGAATCGGCTGTTGGACTATCACACTACATAAACTATAAACATTTGCTCACTTCCTTTTCTTTTCTGTACTTGTTCTATGTGTTTGAATCAATCATAAGGATTTGCGATAGTGCAATGACTTATAAGCTTTGTCTCACTTAAAAATGAAGGATTAGATAAATTAAGAATGAAGGATTAGATTAACGGAAGCTATTTTTTCTTCTGATTGTGGAAGAAACGAAAAATGAACCATTTTTGGTTGATGAAACAAGATTAATGGGTTTGAATGAACAATTGGCCCTTGACAGAGCTTAATGGAGAAAAAGAATTCATATAGCCGACCCCAATTAATTGGAACATAAGGCTCGGTTTGGTTTAGTTTAAACAAGATTAATAGTCGTTCTCCTAGTTCTTTACCTGCATTCTAGTTGATAATTATAGTTTTAACGATGTCTCTCATTGAAGGTTTGGGGATTCTAAAGATTTCAAAGACTATCTAATTTCAAAAGTTTTGAGAAAAAGCGAAGACATGATTTCTTTCCTATAGTTTTGTCCTTCTAACAAAAATTCACCCTTTTTAGTTCTGGCATGATCTCAATATGTGTTTTTCTAAACTTTGATGTAATTTTTCACAATGGTGCAGTAACGTCTTGCCAAGCGTAAATCAAAAAGTGACTACAGGATAGAACCAAGATGTTCTTTGCGTGCATGCAATCCAGTTCCTACATATTGCGATGAGGTTAGTACTAAGATTTTCCAATATGCAGATCACCAACTATAAGAATATGGATGCTAAGGTTTTTCATTTTGAATAAAATATGTTGCCTCTTGAAGTATTATTACTATTTTCTAAAGAGTATGAGTATGATATGGAATTTGAAACTATAATTGTTGTGTGACCATAGACACGTCTTGACATTTGCGATGGTCCAACCAATGCATCAGATCTTAGATACGGTCACAATATTGTTCTTTTGGAAACCAAATTTTCCTTCCCCACTCTTATGTCATTTGTCTGTGTGTTGCTGTTATTTTTATGCATAACTGACATGTTTGTCGGTTGATTTTGTTTGATTTTCATTTTAGGTTGACATAGGGCTTCCGCCTTTACAAAAGGGATCAAAGCTCAATTCGTCATGGGCAAGGTTGCATCATTATTTCTGCAATGATGTCATAATTA
Source organism: Rhododendron vialii (assembly GCF_030253575.1). Lineage (NCBI taxonomy): Eukaryota > Viridiplantae > Streptophyta > Magnoliopsida > Ericales > Ericaceae > Rhododendron > Rhododendron vialii. Next base: position 27,443,009 of record NC_080561.1, read on the forward strand.
TTTTCTCTTTTGCTTTAAGTGATAGCATATATTGAAATTTCCATTTTCCCAACTATCTGGCGAGACCATTAGATGAAGTCAAAATTGAATGTTACGAACAAGGCTCATGCTTTCAAATGTGCTGAGAAGCTCGAAAGCAATCTCACATCCGAAAACCTATCTTTTGTCAAATCCATGGTTCGATCTCATGTTTATAGTTGTTTTTGGTTGGTAAGTGTCAATAGACAAATTGTCTATATCTAGGTATATTGCACATGTTACATATTTTGTCTTCCTATATGTACTCATTGCGTTTATAATAACTCAATTCACCATGTTTGACTTCCTTCTAAATTCGGCGAGGATCATCTACCAAAATCGACAATAGATATAGTACTAAAAAATTGAGAAGGGTAGGGATTACAATGTTGTGTACATTGGCAAGAGAGTTGGGCTTAGTGGTGGATGAAAAGTGTTTGCATTGGATCAAAAATTGGATGATGGTGATGCTCTGGTCTTTGAACTAGTTGAGCATTTGCGTGTGGCTTCAACCAGTTCAAAGACTAGAGCATTACCATCATCCAACTTATGATCCAATGCAAATGCTTTCCATCCATCACTAAGCCCAACTCTCTTGCCAATGTACACAGCATCGTATTTTGCACCCTTCTCATTTTCTAGTACTATATCTTCTATCAATTTTGGAAGATGATCTTCACAAAATTTAGAAGGAAGTCCTTAACATGGCGAATTGAGTTATAAACACAATGGGTATATATAAGAAGACAAAATATGTAACTTGTGCAATATACCTAGATTATAGACAATTTGTCTATTGACATTTACCAATCAAAAACAACTGTAAACATGAGATTGAACCATGGATTTGTCAAAAGATGGGTTTCCGAATGTGAGATTGCTTTCGAGCTTCTCAGCACATTTGAAAGCATGAGCCCTTTGTTCGTAAAATGCAACTTTGACTTCATCCAATGGTCTTGCCAGATAGCTGAAAAATGGAAACTTCAGTATATGCTACCACTTAAAGCAGAAGAGAAAATAAAAAATGACATCGTTGCAGAAATAGTTATGTAACTTTGCCCATTATGAATTGAGCTTTGATCTCGTTCGTAAAGGTGGAAGCCCTATGTCAACCTGAAATGAAAATCAAATAAAATCAACCGAGAAACATGTTAATTATGCATAAAAACAATTGCAAGACACAGACAAATGACATAAGAGTGGGAAAATTTGATTTCCAAAAGAATAATATTGTGACCGTATCTAAGATCTCATGCATTGGTTAGACCATCGCAAATGTCAAGACGTGCCTATGGTCGCACAATAACTATAGTTTCAAATTCCATATTGTACTCATGCTCTTTAGAAAATAGTAATAATACTTCAAGAGGCAAAAGATTTTATTCAAAATGAGAAACTTTAGCATCCATATTCTTATAGGCAAAAGATTTTATTCAAATGAGAAACCTTAGCATCCATATTCTTTATAGTTGGTGATCTGCGTATTAGGAAATCTTAGTACTAACCTCATCACGATATGTAGGACACTACAAGAAAAAAAGGGCATACCTGGCACTTGGTTGCCGGCATTTGTGCAAAACCCCAGTAAAAGTCTTAAAATCACTGTAGCGGAGACCTCAACGCTACAATAATACTATCCCCCTTTATCTAGAATTCTAAGAATGAGCGAGCTCTCGATCTAGGGCTCCCTCCTGTCCGCCTACTTCGATCTGCGGCTCCCTCTTGGTACGTTCCCCCCCCCCCCCTCTCTCTCTCTCTCTCTCTCTCTCTCACATTGTATCTGTGGATGAGCAGGGGTCGTGGGGTCGTATGCTTCAACTATGGTTGGGTTTAGAGGGTGGGGATCGGGTTAGGGGTGGGGAAGGGGACATGGGGTCGCGTGGTCGTAGTTTTTTTCTTATGTCAAAGCCCTAGTTAGAGAGAAATGTCACTGGTGGACTATGCTTCTTCAGACGAAGAAGATGAAGTGGAAGTTAGCAAAGAAGAAGAGGTAGGAAGCTTCCAATCTCCGAAAAATGAATCGAAGTGAGATCAACCACCTTCCCTGCCTCCTCAAAGCCAATAATTCTAGTTTTGGTTAAAATATTCGACTTTCGCTTCTTCTACACGAGAAATCCAAAACTAGGTTTTCATAATTAGGTTGATGAACTATTTATTTTGCTCTGTTTCATTGCGTAGACATGCCAATTTGGCTATAGTTCAACAATTTGGCATCATTTGAAGTGATTAGCTTTCTGTAGAGGCTTCAAACACCATAAAATTGGTGATAAAGTTTCTTAGGTTTTTTCCCCCTTCTTGTTTTTTAATGGTCCAAGTGAAGCATTAGTGAGTAGTGATTTTTTGTCCATTTTTTAGATTTCCAAAGCGAAATCTAGATAAAGGATGGCCCTTTTAGGTATGGCAATGGAATTATTGTAATTTGATTGAAGTAATTTAAAATATGTATCTGTAAATGTGTTCTGCCAGATTGAAAAGGTCATCTCTACACTGACCGTTGATTCCCTTACAGTTTCGTGCATTCGGGTCCCACTTCGCATTCTCCCATAGCCAATGGATTTGATTCCCCTTACAACACTGGGGTAAGGTATTATTCTGCTGTCTTTAGGTCACTTTCTAGTGAAATGTCCTTATGAATTTTGTTTGCTGTTATTGCATCACATTCGTTTTTCTGCTCTAAGTTGTGTGCTTCAGTTATTTAAGGATAGAGAGAGCTTTGTTTTTTTGTAGAAATGTGAATTTGGGAATAGAACTCCCAATGCAATTGAAAAATAGCGAGCTATGTGAACTCTCTAGCCCCTACGCAATGTCCACATTGTAAGTGTCAATTGGGAAACTCTTTTTCCTCTTCTACATGATATGCTACAAGACATCAATTTTCTTTTTTCTCTTTTTAGGCTAGGCCCACTATGTATCAAACTGTGAAAGAGATGATTGGCAAGATGGGCTATACAGTAAGTTTGTATTTGGTTATATTAGTTCTCATAACTATTTAGTAATTTGATGTTTCTTGCATAAGACTGTAATTTTTTGTATCAGTTTACCGCTTGTGCAGTTGAAATTTGTTCAAGTCACAAAGAGAGTACATGAAGCATATTTTGCTCAATTATGCCTCACGAAGGTATATTCCCCTTAAACACTTGTAGTTTATTGAATGAATGTTTCAACCATCAATCTTGGTTTAATGGTAATATTTAACTAGCTAATCAAAACAGTGATAAAACTTAAGTAGCAAGTGAATTTTTAATTTTTTTAAACTCAGTTGGATAATGAAGCCGAGAGTATCAGCTTTGACCTTCGGCCTTCGGACGCCATTAACGTTGCAGTGAGATTCAAGGTACTTTTGCTCATGTTGATAAGTTGGGAGTCTTTTTCCCTCTTTGTTGCTGTTTATAGAATTATTCGATGTTTAGTGTGCTCGCGTGGTTGTTTATCATCATATAGGCCTCACCTATACCAGTTGTAATATCATGTCCCTCTCATAAGATAGCATGGGATAACAGTGTTGGACAACAAGAATGCTATATACGTGCACACTGAGAGCTCATCAATACTGGCTAATGATGATTGTTTATGTTTATGTTTATGGTTGATGATGCTAATAACACAACGGATAAGTCTCTATTTCTTTTTCCTAACTGTTTACTCTTTAGTAACATGGGAATGCATCCTCACTTATTCTCCTATACAAACCAGTCTCTATTTCTTTTCTCTCATACCTTTGGTACAAAGCAGAGACAGAAACTTAATCTGATATTGAAGTGTAAGTTGAAGCCAAATAACCTAACCTATCTTTCATTTTCTTGGCACCCAAACCTATGGACTAGTCAATTAAATAAGGTATCAATGTTCTGTGACGAAGATTCTGCATATCTTCATTTCTAAGAGAGACATTCTGCCTTCATTGTGGTTGCAAATCCTTAGCATCTATGAGAAGTATTCTTTATAGTGGTTTCTACTGCTTTCTTTGTTTACTCCTTGTGCTTTTCATTTACTTGTTTCAATTGTTAAGTCTGGTGACTGTTGTTCTAAGTTCACTCGTTTAAGCTTATGGTAGCTAAGTCTCTTATAATTCAAGTAAATAAAAGCTTGTAGTAGCTAGGTCACTTATAATTCAAGTGCTTATGTCCTATTTTTCTATTGGTGCAGTTGAATTGGCAACTGAGAATGCAATTGGGGGTCTTTAGGGCCTTCATGGAAAGTGATGCCCTCTCTATGACCGTTGGGCGATCTCTCGGTAGTGATCCTTATGGCGGGAGGCTCAAAAGAAATTTCTTTGTATCTTGGTTGTATATTCTTGTTATGTGAATCATAATTGATGTTATGGATTATTTATCAATTTTGAAGTTTTGGCCATTTAAAGTTGAATTTCTTTATTGTCAGTGTATAATGAAACTATCAAAGAATTTTTATTTTCAACAAATCAACTATTCCCGGCGTTTACACAAACCCCGGTAAAAGATGCCAGTTCTGGTCACCGGAAAAAACGCCGGGTCCATTCCCGGCGTTTTATAAATGCCGCAAAGTATTTCCAACACCGGCAATCGCGGCGTTTACTGCAAACGTCGGGCGAAACACCGGGAAGACTTTTACCAGTGTTTATTTCACTATTAAACGTCGGGAAAGTCATGATTTCTTGTGGTGGAAACTGGATTGTGTGCACGCAGAGAATGCCTTGGTTCTATCATGTAGTCACTTTTTGATTTACGCAAGGCAAGACGTTGCTGCACCATTGTGAAAAATGACATCGAAGTTTAGAAAAACACACACACATATTGAGATCATACCAGAACTAAAAAGGGTGAATTTTTGTTAGAAGGACAAAAGGATAGGAAAGAAATCATGTTTACCATAGGCTTTTTCTCTGAACTTTTGAGATTCGATACTCTTTAAAATCTTCAAAATCCCCAAAACCTTCAATGAGAGACATCGTAAAAACTATAATTATCAAGTAGAATGCAGTTAAAGAACTTGGAGAACGACTATTAATCTTGTTTAAACCAAACCGAGCCTTATGCCCCAATCAATTGGGGTCGATTACATAAAATTCTTTTTCTCCATTAAGCTCTGTCAAGGGCCAATTGTTCACTCAAACCCATTAATCTTGTTTCATCAACCAAAAATGGTTCATTTGTCGTTTCTTACACGATCAGAAGAAAAAATAGCTTCCGTTAATCTAATCCTTCATTCTTAATTTATCTAATCCTTCATTTTTAAGTGAGAGACAAAGCTTATAAGTCATTGCACTATCGCAAATTCTTATAACCAATTCAAATACATAGAACAAGTATAGAAAAGAAAAGAAAGAGAGCAATTGTTTATAGTTTATGTATTGTGATTGTCCAACAGCCGATTCAACCCATGCAACAGAAGACTACAAATTCTAAAACAGCGAATTACTGCTTAAAACTCCATTTCTTAGTGATGCACAACCGGCATGATATTATTACTAGTCTAATAAGAGCAAAGAGTAAATCTCTTCTTACTAAACGAATCAAAATTCGCTTTTTTATGCATGTGAGGAGACTGAAGAAAAAACATATGAGAAAATATATGCTTTTAAATGACGAAATGAATCACCTCAAATTGTTTTTATTTGCTTCAACTCGTTGTTTGTGAGCTTCCTCGTAATTGTTAACACTTTCCTTCGCTGTTGTTTGCAAAAGTCTTCTAATAAGATGTCTGTTGGTCGTCTAAAGCATCCTTGTAATACGAAGGATGAGTTTTTTTAGTGCAGGATTTTCCAAGACTGTTTTCCTGTAAATTAAAACTAACAGGTGAAACTAGCTTAATGATTCTAAGCTCAATCGATGTGAACTTCAGAGACTACACAAATTCAAGTTACTAAACTATGAGTCATCTCAAACTTCTATTTTCTTTTTTATCCAAGAAAATCCTAATGTATTTTATCCTATGAGAAACAACAATAGGGGTGGAGTTTGAACCCTCACCAAATGAAGTGCCCATACCTACCCCACCAACTGGGCTAGGAGGCAACTTCACCTTCTACCATTATCGAGTTTAGGCTTAATTACACAAGTTTACAACAATACAAAACAGAACACCACATCACTTAGAGTGATCCATTGTTAAGTTCAGTTCAAACTTTTCATAAGTTTTTGCCTGTCCAATACCACTAGTAATTGTTGTATGATTACTAATGTCTCGCATTGGCTAAGTTCATACCTAGCCATGTGTATATAACCTCTTGGGCACCTTCTATTGCAGGCAGGGGTGTTCACAAATGAGTTCCACCCATCGGTTTGAACTTATAATATGTCAGCAATTTTTCTTCTCTGATTAAGTAAAAAAATATTGACATGTTACCCACACAACGCATCAATTTGTGCTAATGATATGAAAGCTATAGAGCTAATTTGTGCTAATGACATGAACACTACAATGGCAACCATTACTATAAAGTCGTTGCTGAGCTAGATTTGACATCCTATCCGAGTAGTCCTATCATACTATCAAACAATCAGCTCATGAGCTTGGTCTTACTTCATTGTCGAGAAACAAGAGAAGACTTCCATATCCAAGTTTCACACATACGTAGTCCAGATAGGAAGGAAAGAAAGAGCAAGTAGGTTCGCCTCGGCTACTGCTCAACCTCCCTATGGAAAGAGTGCTTCTTCAGTGACCTGAGCACCACTTGGCAGTGCTTCATGAGCAACTAATAATTTATCGAATGGAAAATGGACTCTTATGCAGTAATATTGATGGAACAATCGCGCACAAAACATAAATGAGTTGTGTCACGGTATACAAAACCACAAGTGGGTGCAGAGTATGGGAAATGCTATCAATATTTTGATGAGTTCAATATGCAGTTCGAAACTGAGAAACCTATGAACCTTTCCTCTCAACAATAGTAGAAGGTTTTGGTAGATTAGAAACATCAAACCTCTGAATCTCCGATTGAGAATGCCGATGTCCCAATTGCTCGAATGAGTTGAGGCTTATCAATACCTATCCATTTTCGTTACACTGTACCACGAATCCACACACACACTCTCTCTCTCTCAATTTGAAATTTGAAAAGAGAGCGTGAGAGAGAGAGCACTTGGGATTTCGTGCATTTTTTTATCATAGAAAAAGAATATGGGAATAGGAATGTTTTCCTTTTATCAAATGGCAATGGCTTCGCTCATCTCTATTGGAAAAGATATGAATGTTTATTGAAAGTGCCTCGTCTATTGGAAAACAAAGAGTATAGTCCCCCAAACAAGGTGTAACACCCCACGCAAATCACTGGCCTAATACCTTGATTTTGATTCACAAGTCACACTACATGGCCCAAAAGCTTAAGCTCAAGCTACTAGTAGTAGCCCACAAGGTTTGTTATATATCCAAGATTATCCATGTAGACTTCCAATGTGAGACGAGGTGTTATACAAGGCATGAGGCACTTTACCAAATAAAAAAAAGTTACTATTTTTGTTTCTCCAAAGACCAGGACATAGTTACAAGTTAAGGGGTTGCTAAGTTTTATTATATCATTGTAAGTGATATTTTGAACCAACATTATTAATTTTAGAAATTTTTTAAGATTTTGTTATGGCATTCGAGACGCTTATAGTACCAAAAAACTTGATATTTAAATTTGTGAAAAGACTTTAGGTAAATCTCCAAAGACAAAAATATTTACGCACATATTTACAAAACAAGTCTGAGGCACGCTTGTCGTCACACTTGTGTACGTGTGAGTGTATAAAATAAGTGTAATTGTAGAAAGGTCCAAAGACTTTTAAAATTTTCTATCGTTTCCTAAAAAAAAAAAAATAGAATTGGTTTCCACACTCCCCTTTTAACCGCTCACACTTCTTTTTTCGTTTTTATCCACTTGAATTTACTATCTTGCCCTTTATTCAATATATTTTTTCACACATTCAAGTACAATATTGTCAATTCATGTGGATAAAAACAAAACAAGGTGTGTGGATGGCTAAAAGGGGAGAATGCAAATCATTTTCCCAAAAAAAAGAAGATTATTTTACAAATCTACATTGTTAATAGCTGATATATGAATGGTCGAAAATGCGACTGTATTCTATTATTGTTCGGGTTTCAACTGCAGAAAAGACAGTTCCAAATTTTAATCTTATTGATTTCATTAGTTCGGGGTTCTTGTTTGTTCCTCAAAAAAAAAATCTTCATTTTGAAGACTGAAAGATCATATACTTAAATCAACAAGTGTTTAAAGAATTTACGACTCATTCTAACTTCAATCAAAAAATCATTTTTATCTGCAATTCGCAAAAAAAAAAAAAAAAGTAGTTCTCTTCAAATCTCATTCATTTCCTTATCTTTCCCCAAATTTACTCACTTTTCAAGCCAACAAAGACAAATCCAAAAGTTTCCCAACATTTTTCACCATCTTGTCATTGCGAATTATTCAAAGTTTTACTTCGATCGTCACAAACATAAATTATTTGACAAAATTGAAACAAGAGACCCCGTCATCGAAATACTTTCAAACCACAAGCCATACAAACACTTCTGAGTGACGCAACACTCTGCGAAATGAAACGGATCAAGACCAATTGCATATTTCCAAACAATTCTGACAGTGATGAATCAAGTTTCCCAAAGGCAACAATATCAAAGTTCTCTCACAATCCACAAAGATGAACAGTAGAAAAGTAGTCGTAATCGAACAGCAAAACAGTAAGAATTTGCAACTCATCTTGACAAAACCAAAAAACAACCAAAAAAACAAATCGATGAGAGAGAGCCTAGATGGTTGCCCCACAAACCTTGGCCAAGAGCCAATTCTGATGTTTGTTGTCCAAAGATATTCAGCAGCTGGAAAAAAAGTAATTATCCTCGTATAGAGGAGTCCAACCTAACTGTACTGAAATTCCCTACAGAGAGAGAGAGGGAGGGAGAGAGGGAGGAAGAGAGGACTTTCAAGCTGCTAGCCCTCCAAATCAAGAACTCGAACTGGAGGTTTGTTGGGATCCCACGCTAGGCTCAAAATTTGAAAACGATTGAAATCTGAATGTTAAGAACTGATGCAATTCTTCCACACCTCTGTAGTCAACGTTCACTTGTGCGCAGCCCCCTAGTTGAAGACCATGTAGGCCTGGCACCACTGCTGCTCCCACTGCCTCCACTGCGCCAACTGTCATGTGGTGGTGGAGCCTGTACCGGTGGTGGAGCCTGTACTGCAGTCTCAGCCCCCCGCCGGAACCTAGGCACATATTTCCCAGGAGTTGGGGCCGGTGCGGCTGCAGCGGCAGCGGCAGCAGGAGCAACTGCAGCAGGCTCACTTGGGCGAGATCCACCAGGGAGGTCAGAAGACCTTGAGAGCCCGTCAGTTGACCTTCCAAGTAGAGATTCTCGCCTTATCCTCTCTTTCTCTTCCAGCTCCCTCTCTCTCTGCCTCTGCTTCTCAGCAATCTCATCCAGCTTCACCTTACGTTCAGCTTCTTCTTTCCTTCGCCTTTCAGCCTCTGTATATCCAAGAAAAAAAGGAAAACATACTAAAGAGATGCAAACAAAGGTGGCTACGATGTGTGTAGATAACGTAACAAACTGGAGTTGAAGAATATTAAGCTAGTACAAGTACACATGGTGTATACTTTGTACCATAAAAATGTCATAATTTTGGTAGTGTTAGTTCTGATTTTTTAGTGCATAAATGGATGGTTGTGTACCACAGAAAAGTTTTTTTTTTTTTTTTTAATCAGTACCACAGAAAAGTTCAGTTAAGGTTTTTTTGTGGTTACAAACATCATGGTTCATTTTTTAACCTGTTCCTGTAGTGGCATTTGGTATTATATATTTTTGTGGTTAAGACTTTTTGTGGTGATAGTTTTACATAAATTTCTGACTAGTTACAAATAAGGTGTGCATAAAAAGTGTTATAAATTAACGGGGCTAGTTACGAAAGTGTGTGGTGTTAGTTGTGAAATATTGTGACTAGTTACAAAAATATGGTTTAGAGTGTACCACAGGGCTTCCCATGTGCATAATTTGGAAACAGAATTTACAGGTTTATAAAAGCAAAATTACATATTATTTTTGGCCAGTTACAAATAGGTTTACAAGTTGTGCATAAAAAGTGAAATGAATTATTGGGGCTAGTTACCAAAGTGTGCGGTGTTCAGGTGTTGTGAATTATTGTCAATAGTTACCAAAGTTATGGGCAGTGTTTTAAAAGTCGGCCGCCTAGCCCGATTAGTCCCCGCCTAGGCACTAGGTGTCTGACTAGTCGGCGCCTAGGTGCAAGGCGCCCCTTTTCCGCCTGACTAGCGCCTAGCGATTTTTAGAACATTGATTATGGGTTATTGTGTACCATAAGGCTTCCTATGTACAAAATTTGGAAACGAAGAAAAGCAAAATAGACAAAAGGAGGAAGCATAAACAGCGCAATGTCACCAATAATGTCATCAACTTATTAAGTAACAAAATGGCAAACTGTCACACCAAGCTTGTACCTTCACGCTTACGAGCTTCCTCCTCTTCATGCAATGTTCTCAGCCTTTCCTCCTCCATCCTCACATAGAATATAATCTTCCTCTGGTATTCCCTT